>NW_010099976.1:0-12879 GCF_000699245.1 Pterocles gutturalis | reverse complement strand
TATTCCATAACATACACATCATGCCCAGTATATAGGTGAGGACCCCCAGGAAGATCATCCCTTTTGGTTCCAGGTTCCTTTGGCTCCAGATCATCTTGCTTCAGGTGCCTGCATTCTCTCTCCCAAGGCCTTCCCCCCCCCGCCCCCAACCCCAGTCAGCTCTCATTCTGGGACACTCAGACGACTATTATCTCTGGTTTGTGAGTGTGGTGTTTCGGGGACACTCCCTTCTGCTCCGGGAGGTTTCGGGACCCCTCCCTGCTCCGGGGTCGACTCCCCCTGTTCTGGGATCGTTAGCCAGGAACAGGCTGAGTCTTTATAATCGGGTTGGGGGTGGGGGGCAGTATCACTGTGTATCACTCATTTGTATATTTGTATATAGTATTATTTTCAATATTATTGTAGTTTAGTTATTAAATTGTCCTTATCTCAACCCACAAGCCCTTTTTTCCCTTTATCTCTTTAACTCTCTCCCCTATCCTGGGGGGGGGGAATTGTGTGAGTGGGTGTGTGTGGTTTGGCCCTCAGCCAAGGGCTAACCCATCACAATGATATAAACTGTGTGCCTGTGGGATGCTGCAAAGGGTTTGCACAATTATCATCAATGACTAGTGACGACATTTGCCACAACTGGACGATTCCTGTCCTGTATGTAAATTTTTAAGCTTCCTCTAAATATTCAGCTCCAGGACACTAAAGACAGTAGAGCATCTTTTTGGTCTGACCTATAGTCTTTCCTGAATTAGCATTTTCCTTCCTTTCAAATCATTGCTTTGCTAACTATTCCATGACTCTCCTGTTTGGTAATCACTACAGAATTTGGCTAGCCAGGCCTTCCGTACATGATATAAATTCTTGTTAATTAAGAAATATGAAAGTGTTGCTGTTGCCATTTTGGCAATGAAACTGATAAAACTGCAAGAAAAAAAGGTTAATATTTTTAATACTGAGGACCAGACCATCAGCAGATAAAAAAAAGGACTTGGTTCAGCTAACTTCAGTGCTGTGTTGAAAACAGCCTCTCTTCTTCAGATCATAACAAACTAAGCACATGGAGGTGTGACTACCTTGCTTTTCAGGTGCGCTTATTCTAAACTGCAATAAAGCTTCAGGTACATAGAATATGATTTCATCATTGACCTGAGCATTAGAGAGTAAAGCACTCCTCCTTTTGCCCCTGCCTACTCACCTAAGGAAATACGGAACAGAAATCAGTGGCATAAAGCCAGGGATACTGCGTGAATGCTAGTCAAATAAACTTCAGCAGAAAAGGTTTCTCCCTGTGTTTCTTTGTGCCATCAGATCTCACTGAATTCTAAATAATGTTACAGCTAAGGGAAATCAGGCTGTCAAAAATATTTCATTTCAAAAATATTAGCAGCAAAAGTTTTATGAAAATTTCTTTGTACTTTGTCTCCTTCCAAAAGCAATATCATTTCAATGTGAGATAGTCGCAGGTTGCAATACTGCCATCTTTTTTAACAATTCATGAATTGCTAGCAGCTTGACAGATTTTTATGCAATCTTAGTCAAATACATTACTTTGTAGCCTATTCACTCAGAATGTCTGAAAACATAGTTACCAGCGATCACCCTAGACTCTTGGTCGTTTCTGTTTTCATGTTTCAGCATGACTCACAGGTAAGTGTAAGATTTGGTATACGTTTCATATACCTGCAGAAACAGTCTTTATCACTTTAGTGTAAATCAGGACTGAAGTTACATGACACAACTAACTACTGAAGACTTACATATGCTTTCCATAACTGATTTTCACAAATTAGAAAATTCTAAATGGGCAAATACTGTACTAGATTAGCCACAGCTATGGTTCTGTTCCCTAACACAGACCAGCACCAGAATCTTTAGAACAAAACACAACCTACCAATATAGACTGGAGGGGTAAAGAACAAGATTAAATTCTCTTACTCATTGTTCTATGAAGCAGAACAATAGACTCTCTGCTCTCTTCTTTCTTTGTATTCAGTGGAACATAATAGATTTGAACTCATAGTTCATCTGATAAAGTTACTGCAATTTTACATTCACTCAGTAGAACAACAAAAAAAAAAAAAGCAAAATCTTCACTGAAAACCTACCAACTATACCGAAAGAGGAAAAATGATCTTATGGAACACATGGTCATAGCCAGCTGTTAGCTCTCAGTTAGTTAAGTAGTTTGTTATGGTCATAGCCATTGTTAACTCTCTTAGGTGTTTGCAATTGCCAATTTAATTGTAATGTGACTGCTCGCAAAGATAGGGACTTTGTAAGCCACTGGGAACATTCTGCTTCTACCAGCCTGGACTGGCTGTTAAACATTTATGTCTGTTATGGTCAACACAAAATTTTCAGTAGTAGTGACGTCAGCCATACGTTGCCCCTCAGACAGACTGGATGCAAGTTTTAAGTAGCAATTTGTTACTCATCTGCTTTTTCTTCAGGTACTGATGACACCTGGCCAGCTTGTACAAGGTATACTTTAGGTTTTTGTCCTGTTGTAGAATAAAGTTGTTCTTTCTCCAGGTGATTTATAAAAATCAAGTAATGCTAGCTAATGCCCAGCTCTTGAAAAACACCTATCTGAGAGTTATTCTGCCAATAAATTTTCTTCCTTGCCTCCTGCTGACCACAGACTTCAACAAGATACTCAAATATTTGCAGGGCCAGTCTACTGATTCTAGAAGGGAAAAAAACATAACCAACTTACTAAAATAGAGTGGTGTCTGTTACATAAAATAATGCATCTGAAGAAAGAAAATATCTGCATATTATGGTCATCTTAGCTTTTACTTTGACAAAGTTTTAGAGCACAGTGTAAGGTGGAAGTGGATAAGGTCTCTTTAATGAGTGTGGAATAGCACTCTTTCATCTCAAAAGACAGGTTTATGGAGGAAAGTGCACTGCTATAATCTGATTTTATGACTTCACGGTTAAAGGATATCAATCACATATCTCCTGAACACCGCCCGCATTGGCTTCACATAGCTCTTGTTATGTTGAATAAATAAAAACAAGAGAAAAGAGAAAAGTCTAAACGTCCAAACATACATAGCACATGGATTCTGTGTGCTCCTGTCTCACTCTACTGGTTGCTTAGCTTGAGAAACACAGAAAAAAAGGACAAAAACTATTGAGATATGTCAGTCCCCACGACTACAAAAAAAATCATTTTTCTGCCACAACCTACTCTTTCCTGTGTTTTGTTATCTTAGATGGTAAATTTGCAGTAAAAATTATGATTGACAATGTACCAGTAGTAAGCAGTGAAATACCTGATATGCAGTTTGCTTTCTTTGGGATTATTCTAGTAAGAGTGACTTCATACAAGCACAGTCAACATTTCAGAGGTTTCTTGAGAACACTACTTGGATCAGCTGAACAATATGACCTCAGCCAAAATAGCCTAATTGATATGCTTCAGGAAGTCTATCACTTAATTATACTTAAAGTGTCTGCAAGTTCCACCCATAAAAAAAAAAGCATCACTAGGGAAGGGTGAGTGACTGACACCTTTGATCTTCTGGCTCATCTGGCCCAGCAGGAAACATGAAGAGTTCCTGATGAAAAGCCCTATACACTCTGGGAGTTTGAACCCGCAGGAAGACCAGCAGCCACTCCCAGAGCAGGCTTTGTGCCAAAATAGATGGTTTCCTCAAAAAATTGATAAATTACTCTGGTTGAGGTTGTGGGTTTTTTTGTTTCGTCTTTTTTTTTTTTACCCTCAGTTACTGTTTCCCAGAGCTAGGTATGCAAAACTCAACATAGGCTAACACTTTTGGTTAGGTTAAAGTCAGAATGCCACACTTGCAACACTCAGCTCTTAGTCATGCACTGATTAATATCATGTCTGTTTCTGTTTTGATCTGCCATTTTCTTTAATATGGCCTTTAAAAAAAAAAAAAAAAGAGAGAGGGCCACCAAAATGAAGTTTTTCCTGCTTAACTGGTGAGCACTGGCACATAAGCAAACATTTCACATCCTCATTACAACAAAAAGCGGTGAGTGAATTTAAGGTACATGTAGATTCATACATGAAAAAATTCACCATAGTATTCTTCACCACTTTAAAGCTGTCAGGTGTTTTTAAAGATTTAATTTTTCAGATGATCACAGATGAAAAAAATGGTTCCTTAAAAAACACAAATTTGAGGCAAGAATCTTTGTGTCCTTGATGCAGCATGGTTCCTACCAATATCATCTTAAGATCTATTTATTGAAATCTTGTTTCCATTTTAAAAATGTGAACTCCTGGAGTGAGTACAGAAACTATCTACGGGGCTTCACTCAATCACACATATGTGAAAATTACTCTCCTCAGGCTATCACCACAAGACAAGAGAATCTGAAACACGAATGAAAGGAGAGCTTGTCTGCGAAGTTACTGATTAACAGTACAGAAGTATCTGAGAAAAAAGTGCCTAATCATCCAGTATACCACCTCTCCAACAAGAGAAGATTAAAAAAACCCCAAAAAGGTCATTTACTGTTATCTCTGGCAGAGAAGCATCCACTTGGAGACCTGAGATTCTTTAGAAACATCTTTTCCGTTCTCCCCACATTCCACTTTAGCAGGAGGATGTTGCTTCATACCATTTGATGAAGTGGATACGCAGACGAACCACCATAAAAATCAGGCCTCCTTGTTCTGATTTACTTAAAATTATTGACTTCAGGATAGGTGAGACCATGTTCTGAATCACGTTTCCTTCATTAATTAGGGTTGATAATATTTTCTGTAAAGGTGAGATCATCCAGATAAATTAATGCAAAGGTGAAATAATTTTGTTTCATTAGAATGGCAGAACATCTCAAGTCAGAAGATGGGAAATGTCTGCTATCAGTTAAATGACCGCTTTATCAGACTTTTGTTTTTCTCACTTCAGCTAGTGCACAAGTAGCCTCACCTTTTAAATAGCACAAGGAGTACAGATCACAGCCTTAGACAGATGTCATCTCATGCTGGTAGTTTTCCTCTGCATTTTGCAGTTGACTTAAGAGTTACATTGTAGATCCACAAAAAGGCATTGAATATCACAAACAGAATTACAAAATATTTCACACACGTAAAACAAAAAAGTTTTAAGTGTAAACTGTGTTCAGTTGTGGGCACTAAATATGAACCAAATTTAGAAAAGGGAGAGCAGAAATAGTCTTGGAAAGAACAGTATCGTTCTGATTGTGATGCTCCATGAGAAAATTCCACCCTGCATACAGCTTCTTTTATCAGGTGTTTCCTTAGTTCCAAGCTGTAGTGCTGTTTCCCCAACTCTCTAATCACAAAGCCATCTTACCCAGGAACAGCATATGCCAGCATTCCCTCCAAATATAAAAAAGTAGGAAATTCTCCTCTTTTCTTACTACATGTAAAAGCCCTTGAAGAACTCTCACCTATTTCTCTGTTTTCATTTTGTCTCATCAACTTTTTCCAGCCTCAATCAAGGCAGATTTCTTCACTTCCTACCCACTGATATTTTTCACCTGTTTGAAGAAATCCCTTCTCCTATTTATCAATATGTTCTTTCATCTCCCCCACTAGCAGGCACCAGTGGTTCTCCTTGCTTGCTCTAAATCTCCCAGGCTCATTAGTCCTCTTCTCCGCCCTTGATCTTCATCTCCTTCACCTTTGTGATTGTCTTCCATGTGCTTTCTGATATCTGTGACTTTCCGAAAACCTTTTCCCTTAGCACTGCAGTACTTCTGCTTTCTTCTGTGACCATCTCCACATGATCCTCTAACCCTGCAGTATTTCTTGTTATTGCTGTAAACTGCTCACCTTGTACTTTGCTTGCAGGTCTGCCTCCATTGGCTTCTGAGGAATCAGTCTATTTCTTTTGTCCTTTCCTGATCAAGATGCTCTATCTTTCTGCCTTCTGCTCCATGAGGCATCCTCTTTTGTTTGTTCTTGTACACCTCTCCGACACACTGATTCCAGAGCTTTACTAAGATATAATTGATCGTATCTCCCTCTTCCCATTTGGTGAAATCTAAGTGATCAAACTTTCCTGTCTTCTCATCAGTTGTTTTATCATGTGCAAGGAAATTACTGTTCTTATAACTATTTCTAAAACTATGACATTTTATCTGGAGAGTGATAGCATTGCATTAAGCTGCCTCCTCTATTAAGCAAGAGGACTAGCATTTAAAAAAACATTACCCACCATACCAGAAACTTTTTATAGATAATGAAGAAAGAAACATGTCTTACAATTGTTCTTCTAATTTCATGCTATATTTGCTCATACTTTTAGGGTTGTAGCTATTTGGAAAGTACTGCAGAAAATTATTTCATCAGGTCATTTCTACTGCCATGGAGGAGAAACCTTGCTTTAAGCTTTGAGGACAGACATTTTTGCTATACACACAGTAGCGGTGCAACATAAGCACTATTGATGCAACACTGCCCACTCAGTATTCCAAGTAGCTGCAACTCCTAATTCAGGACTAAAGTGATGAATGGATCTCTATGTCTGCTCAGTACCTACGTCTTTCTTTAAACAACAAAGGCTAGCAATGGGACTTCTGAAACACAGACATCTATGCACAACCACCTGATTGTGCCCCCAGTTAAATTTTTTTTTGTGTGTGTCTTTAATAAGGCCACAATAGCTTATGGAACATAAACTCTTCAAGCTGATATTAGCATGATAGAAACACTAACAAGATACCGTAATTCCATATTTCTGGCTAAAATATTTTTAGCCGAACTATATAAAGACACAAACAATAACAAGGACATCCATCCTCAGATAACCTCATCTACCACCTATGGATGTCAACAAGGGACATTTCATTGACTTGGAGCAGGTCCTAATTAGTTGGGACAGCACATGCGTGGTCCAGGACTCAGGGGATGAAATGGTTTGTTAGCAGACCACATGGTTTTGATTAGTGGTCTAATGAACAAACACCTCAAATCAACAGGAAATGCAGGATCTGGTCAGCATTTCATTGCTTCCTTAAGGCCCAGCCGCACCTTACCACCCCCTCCAGCTCTCTTCTGCTATATGCCAGTGAACAAGAATATTAAGTAGTTCTTTAGAAGAAAAAAGTAGATATTAATGTATTAATTACTACAAGTGAGACATGGGGAAAGACATGTTGCTGTTTCCAGTGTTCTAGGGAAAAAGTTTCTGCCAACTGGGGCAAAAAACTGAGGTCTTCTTTGGTTTTAACTGTCCAGCATTTTCTTCAGTGTGTTCTTTAAATGACTGACCAGAGTTAATGATGTAAAACACATTTATTCATTCATAAACCTACTTGTATCTAGTAGTTGTTAAAGTACCCTTTACTGACATTTACATGCTATAACACATTGAGGTGATTGTATCTGAGGCAAATAGTTTTACTTGTTTTTCACAGAGCCCCCCACCCTGATCTTTACCCAAAAATCCAATTAATAGGGATTCCATATTTCCACACAGCTTGTCAGTTTGATTATTTGTGTACTTATTCAGTGTATTAAAGACCCTAATCACCCCTTCAAACCATGCAGCTCTATATAAGGCTTCTAATGTCTGAAATACATAAGGATCATCATCATCATAATAGCATGGCAGCTGTGCTTCCTATAAGCCAGAGAAGTTGGTCCCGTACACAACAGACACACCTCAGCTACTGTGTGCCATCTGCCTAGTTAGCAGTTAGACAGCCACAGCAGATAGAAACAGCTGGTCTTGACAATAAGAAAAACATCGGTACTTCCTTAAAGGCTTTGGCAATGTGGATAAACAATTTCAGTGAAAAGAATATTTTAAATTGCTGCAAATTTTCGATGCAACTGCTATTATGTATCACACCACAACAAAGTAATTATGCTCAGTAGAATGGATTTTGTTCAGCAACTGTAAGAGTGTTGAGGGGGTTTTTGTTGGTTTTGTTATTTTCCACAGTTTTACAGAATACCAGTTAACAAGGCTAAGACACCATTGTCCTGCACAAGGAGGTTTCATGGCACACTACAATAATTTACAGTGCCTTTTTACTGTTTTATTCTTTCAAGTAAAACAATGTTTACTTTCATGAGTTTATTTTGTCTTGCACTATTTATTTAGGTCATTTATGTAAAGACTGGATTTCTGAGAAGCCTCAATACTGTGTCTCTGGCCTACAGCAAAATTATTATTTACAATAAAACAAAGCATTACGATACCGAATTCCTTACCATAATGAGGATGGGAGGGTGTTTGGAAATGGAGAGAGGTAGGTCAATCCTTGCTCTTGGTAGTCACATATCACCAAAAGGTGAATTTTTCTATGAGTAAACGTGTTAAAATGCAACATGTAGAAGAATGACAGGCTATAGAGGATGGATGAATAGATACACACTACACACACAATTCATACTTACACACATTTCTCTTCTCCCCTTGTTATTCCTCACGAATAAACAGTAAAGCTCTAGATGTCTGACTCTAGAATGAAGCTGCCCATTCAAACAGGGGGGTCTGTGCCTCCTTTGGAGGTCAGAACCATCCCTTCCTTGCAGATGGTTGCAGACAGGAGGAGTGGAAGACACAAACAACTATATCTCACCTGTCTAACCATGCATAAGGGAACAGACATTGTGTAGCGTCCCTCATCACCTCCTTCCTGTCTGTGTGGTCACAGTCTGAAGATGGACTAGCAAATTACTATAAATAGGCCCTGGCAGTGTTGAAGTCAGGCATGGAAAGAGTTAGCAGTACAGACTCCACCTCAGAAATTGATAGGGAAATAAAACCTACTAAAAAAAAAAAAAAAAAAAAAGGCGTCTGGAAACATAACACAATTGCTGTTTTATATTTTATATGTATTAAACTTTCAAGCTATCTGCAATAAATTTGAGGTTTTATATTAATTGTGAACAGATCTGTAATTGGAGGCAAACTAATGAGAAACCTGCTGTCACATTACAGCATACGTTTTTAACAGATGTCTTTAAACATTTGGACAAAATATCTATATATTTTTAAATGGTAATTCTTTAACTGGTAAATGTAATTATCTAACTCTAAAGCAAAAAATATAAAAGGACAAAAATGGATTGAATCAAAATATTCTGTCATTGCCATACATAAGGCACCAGAATATCTTTTCAACAAATGAAATTATTCTTTATTTTATGCTTTTAAAAATGCATTAGTGTAATTGCTCTGCAACAAATTACCTTCTGTGCTATAAGCGTGGCTACGACATCCGTTGCATGTACATCAATTGTGCATATTGTCATGATGTTCTGATGATCACCAGGGGTGAGTTCCCCTAACAGCATGTTTATAAGGGCATTCAGTTGAGCAATCTGCAAAATAATTATATTTCAATGGAGATATTACACTGTGGGGAAAAAAAAACACTATTATATGTCAAGTGCTAAATGGAGCAGTTATAGAACCAAGACACATTTATTGGTGCTTTTAATCAAAGCAAATAACTTTTTCCAAACTAATAATGGTGTTGTTTTCTTGCAATTTTAATTTGATTCCTTAATAACAAAAATACACTTTTCATCTGGTGCTCAGACCTTAATTTCAGAGCAGATAAATACTAGTCTGATACTACACTTGGAATTCTAGTCTGAAACTACAGACATGATAAAGCTACTAAATGTTTAAAGTATCACATGTATACTTAAAACAGTGCTTCCAAAATAGTCACAATACATGTCATGTTTACTACAGGAAATGAAAAAAACCCCAAAGCTATCTGGGGCCTGATTGCCTTAGACGTGTCATCTCCTTTGTGTCAGTGGAACATAAAAAGCAGGATCCCTAAACAGCCTCCTTCATCAGACTGCTATGTAGTTCTCTATCCTGATGGGAATGGTGACACTCAAAAGGTGACCCAGAGTGCCTGCTTTCACAGCCCTGGAAGCCACTGGCAGTCACTATGAATTACATTTATTCCAAGACATCCAGACATCTTATTAAAAAAAGTTATACTTCTGAACAAAAACAGTAAAGTATTTGTTGGGGTTTTTTTGGGCAGTGGGGGAGAGGGACAGCAATGGGTACATTGGAACAGTCCTTCTAATGTCCACTTACTACTAAAATAACAATAAGCACAAATCTGCCTATTCAATGGCTGCAAGACACATCTTCCTGACAGTCTGCCAAAAATATTAAGGCCCTGACTTTTGCAAAGCTGATTCATGCAGAATCCCACCTTTGCCAACAGAAGAAAGTTTGCACTGATGCAAGAAGCATGATTTTAAACATGCACATCCATAGTAGATTGATACAGTGGCAGGTAGTGTAACGTCTTCTAGAGATCCCTACATTTTGTGTTTAAATTTAGTAAACCAGTAAGGTGTCACGGATTTGATTTACACCGTAAGACTTACGTGTTCTCTTAAAATTATCATTTCTATAAGTTTTGTGGATAGCAGGTTGACATACCTACTTGTTTGGAAATATCTGAAAGACTGCAACCACATTTTTCCAGATTCTTTAAGGAAATGTCAACATCTTCAGCTCACCAAGTCTCAATATCCATCAAAGCATTTGTGTTGACTGGTCAAGTAACCACCAATTTTGTAGTTTATCCTCATGTGCTGCTACAACATCCATGATTTTTTTGCTGGAACGTTTCACAGAGTTCCTTCTAAATATGTTAGTCAATATTCTACCTAATGTAAATACTGTTTTCCCTAACACTACAGAGAAGTGATTTATATAAAAACCATTACAAGATGTTATTAACATCACAGACTTTGTTGTGTTGTGTCTGAAGATCCACCTTGCCAAACCTACTTCCTGGCAAAATGCAAACCATACAGATGACTGCACTTCAGTGCCCTGGAGGAGCAACAAACCTCTATCCTACCTCCAGGCTCCAAGCTCGATTACACTATGAAAGACCTCCATCTTATAAAATACATTGAGATCTGCCTGCTTAGAACACAGGTTCATTATGAATAAAAACTTTGGTGTTCTGCTCTTTTCACCTAGCATCCTTTGACTAAAAAGTCCTACTTAACACTTTGGTCCTGGTATTATCACAAGGGATTTCAGCCTTCTTTAGACCATGAAATTATCCAGTGGAGGTGCAGATCTGTGCTCAGCAAGTCAGACTGCTGACAATAGTTTTGCTTCCTTCACTACCCTTGCAGGGTGGCGTGTGAGCCTCCTAGGAAATTGCAGAGAGCAGGATGAAAACAACCAATTTCTGGTATGTTTGTCTTGAATGGGCCTCCCTCCCTAAGCTGTAACAATAGACTTATAAAAGTTTGTGAACCTGAGAGAGAGAATTTAGTGGCAATTTCACTTAAATTGGAACTCCAAAGTTCCCTCAAAGGAGAAAAGAGTTATAGAATAAGAAAATGGGACAAAATCCCTAAACTTTGCTTTCTCTCAGTATACTGTTTACATGATAACATGGCTTATACACTTTGCAATGTATGACACTGACCAGATTTATAGCATGTTTTTCCTACCAATATGAAAAGAATTATTTTGGTGGCCTACATCCAAAGACACAGCAGTGATCACTGTGCATATTACTCAGTGATTGCATATAATTTGGCATCACTGAAACAATTTCAGCTCTGAAGAGGTTGAGCTCTGGACTATTATGAAGACTAAATTAACTCTCATCACTTGAGTGAATGATCCATTCACACCAAGGTCAAAATCGCTAGTTGAGCAGCATGGAAAAGATGACACTATAGCTGACTGACCTGCAGATGTATATGGGAAAGACTTGACTTATTATTCTCTCTGACAACCTGGATTTTACTGAAAACATTAAATTAGCCATTTACCATGAGAAAAAAAATCTCCATGAAAAAAAAAAAAAGTAAAATCCCACCCATTCACCTTCCCCCTGCCCCCTTTGCTACTTGGGTTCAGATAAAAGTACGAGCACTGTGAGTGAGTGAGTGACCGAAGTTACCGAGGCAGGAATGAAAGTTCAGGAGGAAAATGAGGTGAGACTTGATTTCCTCTCAGAATCTCTTAAGCTAGCCTAGAGATTGGACACTTGAGTGCACTGGCAAGACAGGAGAATACAGAAGAACGGAGGCTAACAGGTGCTTAAGAGAGACTAAGGTCTCCCAGAGAATACACATTTCTTTTTCTGGAGGAGGAAGAAGGGTTTTCTTTATAGTAATTCTTCTTTCCTTTTCTATCCCAAATTTGAGTTGATCAAATATGAACTCTACATGTGGTAGGACAGTCTGATACTGTGTTTTCTGAATGGCAATTAATAATTAAATTAGAACACTTCTTGCAGAACAAAACTTTTTTTAAAAAATAGCCACCTGAAGAAGTAAAATCTTTTCAATTTTGAGTCATTAGTAACCTAGGCATCCATCTGCACTGTCCTAAGTTCTGATCATCATGGCTCACATTCTTTAGGCAATCCATATTTCAGATTGCACATTGCTTTGTGATTGTGGAGCATCCTGTTACTGGTGACAGTGAAGACAGCACAGTATGTCATGGGATATACAGTCCAGCAGAGACACTGGTCCAACTGTAGAGGAATGGGAAATAAAAATAAATAACTGCAGTTTCCAGTATAGGCCCAGGGTACCAACAGCATGAGCTGCAGAGATAACTGATCACTGGGACCTCTGCCTCATGTCACTCCTCAGTAATGACTAAGTTATTTGATTTTCAGTGTGTGAGGATACTTTCAATTACAAAGATGAGTCTTTACATTCTGAAATTACTAAACTAGCTTCAACAAACTATCTTCCCATGTTCTTTGTGTACAATTATACTTCAGTGAGCCTCAGGGGGAGAGAAAAGAATGCAGGCAAGAACGATGCTTCGTACAACTGGCAGATAGTTCTGGGATAACAGGATGGACAACCAAGATTCACATTTTCCCTTGAGTTCCCCTCCATGCTGTCTAACTGGACCTGATCTCAGACAAGGATGTTGAGGAGAGCTGGC
>NW_010099975.1:0-46124 GCF_000699245.1 Pterocles gutturalis | reverse complement strand
CCCAAACCATTCTATGATTCTATGACATGCTCTAGCTCCTGTTACCTCTTGCTCTTTGCGGGGCCAACAAGCTAACAATTATGGTTGGGCTGCGGGCACTCTCAACCCTACCTTTTGCTCCTCAGCATTCTGGAGTTACAGCGCTCAGGTTTGGAGCAGCTCAGCTTCAACATCACTTGCAGGTTGCTTCTGCATCTGAAATGGGTTTTTCTCTTCCCTTGCCTGAAGCAACGCCTATGAGGGAACACCGACTTGCAAGAAAAAGCAACCCATCTTCTCCTTAATTTGTCTGGGTGGAGGCTGCAGGTCAAACAGAGCAGGATGGGGCCCCTGGAAACGTGTGTGGGGTCTTCAGACACCTCTGCTCGGTCTGATAAATACAGTGGAAGTGATTTGCACTTCTGAGGCTGTAAAGTGGGTCTGTCCTTTACTTGTGCTTTGGGGGATGGAGCCTCTGCCCTAACAAAATTGCATTTTCTTGACAAGTGAATAACATGATGCTATTTTAAAAACCATAAGGGAAAGTGTGCAGAGGAGGATATTTAATTTCCTCATCTACTGTAAATAGACAATTTCTGGATCTGTCATGTGGAGACACAAGGCAAATAAGCAGCTGGGCAAAAAAACCGACAGTACTGTGCTGCACAAATCAGCAGCAAGGAAACGTCACCTCAGGTCATCGATCCACCTCTTCTTGCTGGAGATGTGATCATCCACCCTGAACCCTCTCTCTGTTTACGTACACACTCTTTGCTCTAGCTCCAAGCATTGATTTACTGAAAAGTAGCTACGACAATTCGAACAACACTTCAGAAAAATGACGTCTTTCCACAGGGCAAGCACGAAGGCTCAGCTGTGCTGCAGGTGCTGGGAGCACCTGGGCTAGCGATGGCGCAGCGCACCCCAGCCTGACTTCTGACAACAAAGGCAACAGCGGTGCTCAGAGTCCAGTAGCAGATCAGAAAAATGCGATGCAAGCACAAAATGGTATGTTAGAAACCAAGCAGCACAGGAGCCACTGCGTAGAGCCAAGCAGCTATCTGCAGTGGTGCGGGCAGCACAGGTAGCTCCTGGGATGGGACCACCTCACCCTGAGGGCCGGGGGAGCACTTCCCACCCCTCGCATTACACGCATGCAGCTTCCTATCGCTCCTCCGCTCCGCTGACAATGTGATCAGTCATGGTTTGTGCACATGACGATGAGTTTTGAGATCAGCATCCCCAGAGGTACGTTGCTGTAGTATCTCCACCCAGCTGCTGGGGAGGGACCTTTACGTTTCACTCCAGCACCTCTGTTTACCCTGAAAGGAGGCACAGTCACATCATATGCACAGGCTGGATACAGTAAAACAGCAGATGTTCACATCTGCGCAAAACATTTGCATTGAGCAAATTACCAGTGGTCACAACTGATGAAGGGTAACACTACATTTTTTTTTTTCAGGTCAACTGCTCATTCCATTTGCATTCCTATCACCCTGCTGGGCTCCTTGTTGCAGGGCTGGCAGGCTGCTCCTGTGCCCACATGTAGGGCTGGAGAGGGAAGGAAAAGGGGTCCCAACAAGCCTGGCATGTTGGCCCTAGCCACGAAATGAAATTTGTCAAAAAAGCCAATTCAACAGCTCTATGTATTTTGAATGGTCATTTTATCACAGCTTGCAACAGCTTCTGCTTTATCTTTGCATTAATCAGATAACCATCCTATTCTATTCTGAATTCTATTCTATTCTAAGTTCTGTTCTGTTCTAAATCTATTCTATTTACCCCCCCAATATTCTGAGCTGGGCCAGGAATAATTATGCAATGAGAGATGAACAGATGTCTAGCAGCACGTGAAAGGAGACCAGGTCCACTGGCACAAAGTCTCCAGCCGAATTATGCTACTAAATGATATTGCTATTTAACCCCTGAGTTAGTCTTTTCAGTAAGCGAAATGAGGGTAAAGCACCTATTAAATACAAATTACTGCATTAAAAATGAACTGATAATCTACAATAATTTTTTATTTTTGAAACTCTGTTTAAATTTACTCAGAGTGAGGAGTTTTGTTGTGCAGGTAGGAACACAAAGCTGTCTGTAACTCACTGCTACCTTCTATGGTGCTCTCAAGGTTATTTATTTTTTTTTATGAAACAAAAACAGCCCATCAATGAGGAAAATTAATCTTTATTTTTTTTCTCTAAAAGCAGAATCCAGGTACATGGCTTTTTGTATGGTTTAGAAGGTGGTTTTAAGATGTGAATAATCACATCACAGAAATAATACAGAACAACCAGTGAAGGAATGAGGAGCCAGTTTGACAATTGCTTTATCGAGTAGTCCAAACATTATTTTTAAACTAATGTTTTTGCCAGAGTGGGCTTAAGGACAATATTAAAATCTCACCTAATCAACACAAGTACAGAGACAATGAAGGGAAAAAGAACTACAAAACACAATTATTGCTGCTGTATCTGCATTTCTGTTTCCTTGCAGGATGTTCTGCAATATGCTGGTAAAACAGTTTTAAATGTCAGTTTCATTAAGAATGTAATTCAGATAAATAAAAAGTAACCAACCAGCCAACCTAACTTGATAAATTAGACTTCATCTGAGACCAAAAGTTGGCTTACAAAAAGCAGAGAGGTTTTGTTTCACAAGGTGAACAGTAGATGGTTACACCTTTGACATACTGAGGATGGATGTGCTTAAACATCTGAATCAATTTGGCTTGTAGGTGTTCCCAACGACCACAAAGTGCAATCCTGGCTGAACGTCCTGCCAGCACCAGTGAGAGCTCACCTCTTTCTGGGAGCAGGCAGTTCCCCAGCTGTGCTTCAGCTGTGCTGCTCAAGGCCCTCAGCCCTCCCACACTTACACACATGCCAGTTGTACTTGGGTCTTCTCTAATGCCATTCAAATCAGACGAGGTGAGTACCTGTGCTTAAGTCAGGCATATGTGTAAGCGTTCAGGAGACTGGGCTCTCAGATGGCTGTTAAGTCTAAGAGGGAACAGGAACTATTGCAACCATTTAGGTTAAAGGACCAACAGAGTAATAAAACACTTCAAGCACAAGTTATGACTTTAAGACCTGAAAATGGAAGCTGGAAAATTAAAGCATACTCATAACTATGAACACCACACTGTATGTGACGGTGCCTGTACGAACACCTGCTCCACACTTCACATGTACCAGTGTGTGACCTTGTAACGCACCGCATGGAAAACCCAGCATACAGTAGGATGATTCACAAGCACACAGATATTTCACGTGGGATAAGGTGACTAGATCACAAGCTTCTGATGAAACTTTAAGACGTATGAAATGTATTCTAGAGCATCCAAGGATGAAGTCTGAACGTCTCTCATGTTACCTAGCGAAAGGCTAGCTGGAACAATCATTTACCACAGATGATTTTAGGATTAGTTACATGGTTAGTCTAAATAATGTGCACATACTTATTTAATTTGAACAAAATTCTTAAACTACGTTTCTCTAACATTTACAAAGTATATAAAACACATGATTTGACACATACAAAACATCAGCCCTTTCACAAAAAATGAAACAAGGCCATAGAGTTTTGCTTTGTAGTAAGTTTAAATCTATTGTTTTTTTATTCTCAGCAGTTTTAGTTCCTATGATAAATAAAAAATATAAACAGCACTCCACCATGGCCTTAAAATGCAAGGAATAAATTAGCAAAAGTCACACTGTAAATCAAAATAAATAATTTCTAATATTATTTTCATTTAAAAAATGGTTTCTTTAATTGCACAGTATTTTAAATTTTCAGTAGCAATGCAAAGTCAGGCAGGTATTCTTCAAAATGCTCCAGGGAGTATGAAAGTATTGTGTCACATTTTTCAAGCTTTACACATTGACAATACCTTGGTCAAACCATTAACTGTTAAAACTGATAAATGTTTCGGTAGTCTCTTACTGTGGCAAGATCCCACAATGTCTCTCACCCAAGGCATTTAGTCCTCTGGCGCTCACCTTGCTGAGGCAAACGCCTCCCACTTTCCGTTCCAAGTGAGGTACTCTGGTTTACACTGATAGCTTTGATATTTTTGGAAAAGTGTTCACCATTAGCTACGACTTTCACAGCAGAAAATCATCAACAACTCAACAACAGTCCACATACTCTAAGGCTGCAAAAGTCTCCTTCAAGGGCTTCACCAGACTTGCGCGCCTTCTTTTTGGAGTGTCACACGAGTACATCAGGCTTTTGTCTCTCCCCAGAGCTATTTTTCAGTGGAGGACCAAGCTACAATTCACACACACCAAAGAAAATAGGACACCTGAACAGATATGATCTTACCTCAGACTATCAGCAGTAGTCTTAAACCCACTTGCCAAATACATGTGAGTGTATATACACACACACATTTACAAAAAAAAAAAAACACCAAAAAACCAAAACAAAAAACCACAAACCAAAACAATTAACACTGTCATAGCCTGGGCATATTTAGCTCAAAGTTAGGTATCCATGGGACATATTTAAAAACTCTAAACATTGGCAACACATTGTTGTATACAAACCAGCTGTGGGCAGATGCCTAATGTAAATGTGCATTCAAAATACTGTGTGTCCATATACTATTACTGATGTAGCTATAGTAGCTTTGGCTTGTATCTAAAAATATGGAGTTTCTGCTACGTATCAGAACAACTTTCAAGCACAGAAGACAAGGGAAAGTGAAGCCCTCTTCTTAGCATTGGGACAGGCCTAACTTGAAGGTACTTAATCAAGGTACTGGGGCAAGGACAGTTATCACTGAACTACCTTTACTGTCTAAGTAACACGGGATGTTACAGTTCAGTTATGTGCATCAACACAATTACATTGACAAATGTAGCATTTGACCAGTATCATTGCGTTCAGTTTGTTACTGGTGTCCTCTCTAAAGGCTGTCAAACATATAGACTGACCTCTTCATCGTGGAGGAGTTCACACACAACTCCTCATTCTCTCTATTACCACAGCAAAAACAAAGAAAATATCAAGGCCAATATTTTATCCACAGTAAATTTGCTTTACGCAACATAAGAGAGTCTAAGGGGAACTAGCACATCATTGCACAACATTAAAACCCACCAAATTACTCCTGTTCTTACACTTTTAAAGCATTTTCAGTGCTTGAGTACAAAGCACAGAACCCATTACAAGAATTCTCTAGCAATCAACACACCTTCAGTGATTCAATACTGCATTGAACAGATGCGGAGGCAATCAATACTGATAACCCAAGTCTGGGTGCAGCAGCACACAGTCCCACGCGTCTCCTCGCTCCGTTTTACCAATACGGCTAAGCCTGCTGATCCAATACTCTAGGCCAGACTGCTGCATGTACATGGTAGGAAGCATTCTGATGCTCACGTGATAGGGAAAAAGATGAAACACCTCTATTACATACATGTGTTTCTGTTCATGCTTAAAGGAATTCAACTTTTGGCAGAAGTAAATTCCTACATAAAAAAATAAATGTAGAAACCCATTAAAAACACAAACATAATCACTACATTATTAAAACAGCTGCATCTACACTATGGTGTAGTACTTAAGTGTAATTCAATTTAAAAAAATCTTAGTGTACAACTAAGATGAGACCCATTTCGCAGTCCAAACCTCAGCGTCAGCGCTGCATCGATCTCTACATTAAAACACGCTCTACAGATGGCGACCAACCAAATCCAGGGAAAAACTGTTGCCACAGCTGAAGAGGTCCTCTCCCTAAACAGACAACGCAGGACAGATGGCACAGGGCCCCTCCAGTATCGCCGCAGGGACAAGCGACAGCAGATCCCGCAGCACATCAGCAGTGGAAGCTGCATGAGCACTACGTCCTGAATCAGTTTGCTGAACACGGTTCAGATTATTGGATATGTCTAAAAGCACAATGCTCTTTAGAAGCATTTACTGTATACCCAAACCCTACTCGCTGCAACACATGGTGTCATGCAAGTAGTGAAAACGTATTCAAAGGTGCTTGGACATAATTTTCAGGCAGCATTTTACCTTTATTTTAGTGAGTTCCCACTACAAAGATTTTAGAAGGAAGAAGATGCTAATAGCTTCTTTTTTCTTTTTAATAAGTGAAATTGAGACAGACACCTAAATAAATATGTACTTTTACTTGCCTAAGTCTATTCTATGTCTGAAATCTCTAATTTTTTAAATAAGGGATAAAATGTTGCCCAAAAGACTAGTTATAATAATACATTTGTGTTTCTACTAAATCTACAAATCAAAATAGTTCTCAGTTAAAAAGATACAATTTGTATCAACAGTAAAAGGTACTTTCTGGTTCTTCAGGGCCTTACTTTAAATTCCAGCAAGTGTACCAAAATTATCAGCAGTAATAGTGTAAATTAATGATTTTTTTTTTTAACACCAAGCATCGTTACAACGGATGGAAACCTAAAACTCTCAGCAACTGACTATGTCATGTAAGTACATCTGACATCAATTGCAAAATCTATTTCTATTATATATATATAAAAGTTTATGAGGTGCTAGTAAAACCCATGACTTAAAACCAGAAATATCCCTTACTAATACTAAAACAGACTTGGTTTGTCTGTTTCTAAAACTACACTATTTGTGGCAAGAATCAGGCCTACACGATGCAACAGGCCAAAAACTAACTTCAGGAACACATATGGTATCCTCTCCCTACAACCCTCCCCTCCCCAACCGAAACAGAAAGAAAAAAGAAAAAGTTTAAGTTATTATTTTGAGCTACAATATTATTACCATAGTGCAGTTAATAAATGTTGCATATCCTCAACACACAAAACCTCTTCAGGCCAGCCTTGATAAATAGCAACAAAAATCAAACAGTATCTTAAATATAAAACTTGCATTGAGATAATTAAATTCATTTAAAAACAGGTAAATATTTTATGAAAAGCATATTTTATCCAGTACACTTGTGCTGCAATACAAAGAAAAAAACACATAAAACAACTAAATGGGACCCTATGATTTCAGGCCCCCTTCTACTTGACCAGAAATACACAGAGCTGGGTAACAACACAGAGGAATTGCAACAGTGTGGCCTGGTTTAGGGAGGTGCTGAGTGTTTGCAGCTTCTGATAGCTTCAAAAGGGGCTGCAAATTCTCAGCACCTTTGAAAATCAGGCAATAAGGCTTTTTACTTTATCCATAAATTAATTTTAATTTTTTTTCCTGCTCTGATTGCATCTGATCTTACTAATTGACTGCATCAACAAAACACGTAACTATCCAAACAAAACGAAGCAATGAAAAGTGCCATACTATAAATTACTAATATATTGTTACCCATTTCACCGTTAACTGGTAACTTAATTATTTGTTTAAAAAATGAAGTCAGTGCTGTAGTAAATCTTTGTCTCCTATAAATACATGATTATAACACAAAAATCTCACAAAACCAACCAAACATACATACATACTTAAGGTGTTGCAAAAAGTTCAAAAACTTGGCTTGAAAAGTGCCTGCCAGAAGATTTTGCCAGAGCAAAATCCTCTTTATGCAGGTTGTCTTAATACCACGCAGCCCAAGGACAAACATCCAGCAAGTTAAAAACTGAAAACAAAAATCCCAACAATATGTAACAAGGATAGAAAGTGCTGCATATAAACCCCTGATGCACCGAAGATTATAACCAGAGACCACAGATTTTATATACATATATATATGTATACATATATATATATATATCTAAAAAATTAAACTGGAACATTCTCCAGCTGTGAAAATAGCCATTTAAAAATTTTCGAACTAGAACACAAAACGTATCTGGTACTTCCGATGCATGGGGCTATACATACAGACTCCAGGATACAGTATTTCACATAAACGGATTACTATATAACCTCCTTGCTGAGAAGGAGATCCCAAATGCTATTGTAGCAAACCTCCCTCAGCATTAGAGCTGAGCTGAAAACTACTAGACACCACAACGATGCATCTTCTCTCAATAACCTAGCTGAGATTTTTCCACTAAGATGGCTGCAGCGAGCTGCTGAGCGTCCGTCACATGAGGGTTCTTCTTCATAACAATCCTCACAAGATCAGGGGGAAAGATGTTGCAGAGATTTATGTAAACCTTCTCCCGCATGTCTTGGTGCCTTGGAGGGTCTTGAGGGATTCCGCAGTAAGGTACACGCCAGGCCTGGTCCTGCTGTTCAGGTAAGCTTTGGAAGGCAAACTGCTCGTAACACGGCTGTGTGGGGTTACTCGGCAAGGAGTAGGTCTGTCGGTAGCCGTACACATCCATCCCGTAACTCTGCCTATCCCAACTTCCAAGCCCATCTTGCCCAGAATAAGGTTTTCTGTGTCTTAAGGGAGAATTATCATATAAACGCGAGTCTGAAATGCTTTCTATTCTCGTGGACATGAGGGCTCTCCCCAGATGCATGGTCTTTGAATGTGGTGAAGTTTGAGATGTAGAGTAGTCGTTCGGACAACTAGAACGAGCACTGACTGCTGGATGCTGCAGATGCACAGCCATGTACGGAATTGGAGGTTTGTGGTGATGCTTTGGTTCTTCGTGACTACAGCTTTGTACTCGTGTGAGAGGCTCGTGGTAGCTCTGCAGGAAGGGCTGGGTGTTAAGGCGGCCATGGGGGTGCATATGTTGGCACTTCAAGTTCTCGTCTAGCTGTGGGTCAGGTGAACTCATGTAAGAGCGATCACTATAACCCACGTAGGAATCACTACTGCCACAGCTAACGCTCCCTTCGCTGCTGCAGTCAGAAGCTACAGAGCTAATCCTATAATCTGTGTCCAAGGAGAAGCGCCTTTCAGGACTACGTGTCCCAGATATACTTAGATTTGAATATGCATTCAGCATAGAGTAATACCCTACATCCACAGGAGACTCACATTTTGGATACTGGTCATAAGGCATTGGCGTTCCGTGATTTTTGGTTGCCATCATCACTGTAGGATACTGTCCCTGTGGTCTTTGATCCTGAGGTGGGAAGTGAACTCCGGATGGAAGGCCGTTAGTTAAAGGTGCAGTACTTTGGGGTTTTGCAGCAGAGGAACTTGGTATACTAACTAAAGAAGGTACAGACCTGGTTTCCAATTTGTTTTTGGTGGGAAGCTTTTCCTCCAAGTCTTGATAGACTTGAGTCCTTATACTAGGATCCGATTGCCTCTTTGGAGCAGCATGCTTCAGCTCAGAATTGCCATCATTTTTAGTGCTACAGGGAACACTATTGCTTTTTACCAGTCCTCCTTCACTTGTAGTTTTGGCAGCTGTGCTTCTAGACATGGCACGAAGTTCATCAGCCACAGATCGCTGAGGCTGATTTCCTCTTTCTGGATGATAGTATTTGCATTTGTGTCCATAGGTACATTTCTTCCCTATTAATACAAACATAATCAGGAAAAAAAACCCCAAAACTTCAACCAAAATCTGTTAATCATGAAAGAGCAGAAATGACCCTCATTTAAAGTTTTACTGATTAGTTGAAAGAACTTGCAAATGGTTCTCCACTCACAGGGTGAGTGGAAAAAAAGAGGCAGGGGCAGTATGCTGCATCTAGTGCTTTAGGAATGCAGACCAACACTAACGGCCACATTTTGAGCTGAACATGACACTGTCAGTGTATCTGTACACACCTGCTGTATTGGGACAAGGAGATACACAGGCAGAAATCTTAATAGGGAAGTCCCACAGAGTCATAAGACCAGCAGGTTTCAGCTCAGTCAAGATGGTGGTGTGCCTGTAGGGATGCTCAGTAGCTAAACTTCAGACAGCTCAACAAATTTTCTGGAAGAAAACTTAATGTCTTATGACCAAATCACTTTAGAAAAGGGCTTTCTGCAGCCTGTAGAATTTAGGTGCTGTTTTGCATCTATTCCTACAAACGATTAATAAAGTTGTTCCTTTAGTTCAACTAGTATATAGAAATGTTCTCTAAATAGCACATGAAAAAAATAACTTCAGATTCCACCATCAGCTCAGCATTTCAACCATTATCAGCCTAAGACAACAATGTAAGAACCTCTGTTTAAAAACTTTTATTTTTGCCAGTGTTAAAATAAAGCAGAAGCTTGGTCCCCACTCCCAGCAGTACAGAAAATTGATGAGTTAAATCAAATTACCATATGGACACGGTTGCTTCTTATGTTCTGGCACAATAGGCTTCTTCCTAAGAAAATTGTCCAGACTTGGGCCATGGCGGCCAAGAGGATCATCAGGAGGCATAAATCTATAAAGCAAAGCCAAAAAGTATTATGGGAGCAAACAAGCCTTTTCATGTTCCTCATACAATGACCAAGAACCTCATGACTGTGTCCTACACCATAACCTGCCATGCTGACATTTTTAAGACTGGGTACTTTGAGAGCTGTTTTCAAAGGCCACCTTTCTGCTGCAGGTACTGTCCGAGAGATAAGTCATAGAAATATAGTGTGTGGATACCTCTAGTCTGCTTCAGACACCTTCAGTCTAGCTCAGGTGACTGCTCTGCAGCAAAGCAGGGCTGCACACAACTCATTCCTAAAAATACGGGCAACAATATAGCCGGTGATATCTTAAAACACCACAACTATCTTTGCAAAATTGTTCTTGTTGTCTAGGGCTCTTGCATCAGTATTTAGGCACTCAAATACAAGTATCTGCTTGGCAGAGTACTGAGCCCTCCCACTGCAAGCAGCCATCAGTAGTAACCACAGTTGATCTGTATGCCAAGGTATGAAGATACCAGAGATTGATCTAAACAGACAGTTGAACTTGAGACCTCCTGAGGTTCATTCCAACATGGGTTTTTCTATGACTCTAGGATTTAGGCATCTAAACACAGCCACTGGCTCAGTATATCAAGAGAATTGGAATATTATACTATAGCATGCACCAAATACAGCATATACATTGGCATATACCAAAAGAGGAAAAAAATACCATAAAAAGATATAAAGATATTGCTATAAAAAAGCTCTAGTAAAAAAAAAAAAATAAAGTTCAAGTACTTTTAATCAGAAGACCAAATCTATGATTTACTATTCCTCCTTTTTCCTATATGTACGTAATGATTTGGGTGTGAGATAAAAAATTCATACAAGTTTTCTAACTGTCCTTTCCTCAATCATTTTAGCGGCACACATAAAGATAGAATGACTTACTTGTCATTAACAAATGAATACATCAGCAAGCGTTCATCTATGAACTTCTTCCATTCAGGCTTTTCATTAGCTAGATCCCTGTAGTTATCATTAGAAACAATGATGCCATCTGACTCAAAGGCCAACTTCACTATAAATCGGTCATCATAGCATACCACCCTTCTCCCTTGCACTCGGCGGGATGGTGTGAACACAAGAATCTTCTCCTTTTCTAATTTACGCAAGATTTCTTGATCTACAAGGAATAAGAATCAAAAGTTAAAAAAAGAAAACAAAAAGATGTTTGTTTAATCTCCAAATACATTATATTTGAGAAAGAAAATACAAGCATTTAGGACTAAACATGTCTTAAATGGTTATAGTCCAGCAGAAGGTGTCTGATGCATGATATCTGAAGTTCAAGTCAGCGGTCAACTGGAAATACTTTCAAAAAAACCCACAAGCAAATCAAAACCTCCTACTCCACATCATTTCTCTAAGACTAACACAGGGAACCTTGCTCATGTTGCTGTGTTCAAAAGAAACACTACTTACCAAAATACCTGTGAGAAACTCCTCTGGTTGAAGGGGTGGTTTTAAACATCACTGAATGTTTCAGTGAACAGGAGGGCTACACCCAAGTACAGCCAAGTTTACTGTAACTGAGCTCATTAGTAAAGACACAGCTCTTCCATCTCTTTGTGGTACCCAGCAAGAAACATCTTTTGAAATAATTCCAGCGGCTCACATTAAGAGGACTGTCTCATAAAAGCCTCTGCCCATTGAGATAAGAGGTTACTACTAGTATCCACAAGGACTAGAAAACCCACGTTCTGCACAAACACTCAGGCTCTTCACAAATGTTAACAGCCTCCCCTAAAAAGACGCCTGATGTCATCTTGTAACCAAGAGCAAATGTGGGTTTTTTGCTTGTTTTAGTTTACCTCCAGTAATAGTTCAGAACATATCTTTCCTTGAAGGGTTTACAGTTTATATATAAAAGTCTTACAAATCCAAACAGATTTCTCTTTAATCCTGCTAAATAAGTGTGTTTACCATTTTATCCAATTCCTTCTTGCCCTATACAGTCTGTCAATCACCTATCCAAAGTAATTTTCTCTTCCTCTGTGTAGGATCAGGAGATCCTGAGGAGCTTCAAAAAATGGCCTAAGGAGATTGGTTTGAACTAAGATTCTGAATGTAGTGCCAGTGCACCTAGCACCGGAGCACACGCCCCTTGTGTTGATTCTCCTAGCTATCACTCTCCTCAGAGCAGACAAGCTATGAAAGGAAAATAAACAAAAAGCTAGGCAACATCTAAAATGGCAGAAGATGATGCTTGCACAGTGAATGAGTCATGGCTCTTAATAATGGTTTAGATCTCAAATAACTCAACTGTTTTGTAGCACAAGAAACTTGACAGGGAGCATGTTCCATCTAGAAAAAAAGACTCTAACAGGAAGAAATACAGCATTAATATTATATATAAGCAATGTATTTAATACAAGCATTTATCCGCTTAGTAGAAAAAGCACAAGATTTTAAATTAAACCCAACTCTTTTGTATTCACCACCCCTCTTTCCCCACCATGTGGTAAATGATGAATAACAGTGTGGTGGAAGGTGACTTCTTTTCTTTTCTAAGAAAGAATTAAAAATCTGCCATGTGATGATTGGCAGGCAGTAATAAGAAAGACACAGTTGTTTAATCCAAGAAGCTTCTCACAAATACTGACAGTCTAGAACCATCCTCGCGTTAGACATCTAAGACTTTTTCAAAATTCCAGGTGGCTGCATATTTCAGGTGCCTACCTCTGCAAATAGAGTGCCAGCACAATGTATTTTACAAGACTAATAGCAAACAGGCTCCCTGCATCCTGATAAAAAAACCAAAGAACCTCTGTTTTACTCTGTACAATTAACCTTCTTTGATATTCGTCCCGTTTGTAGCGTCCATGATGGCACATGGCAAATTGATTTTTTTATTGCTAGACAACTGTTCAATTCTAAATCTTGCTACCTTCTTGAAACTCCTTTTGGGGCTTCTAGCCCTAGCCACAGCTCTAGCAGGTGCCTCAATTTATTTCTAAATAGCCAAATCTTTATTAGCCAATGCTCTTCTCATACCACAAACACTAGTACAGTGAAAGAGAAAGGCTCCACACTGCCTGTGATGAGGGAAGAACAGAAGCTCTCTGAACATTTTCTTGCATTACTATGGTATGTTCTAGTAGCCATCAAGCAAATGAAAAGTTGTGAAGAACTTTCCAGATTTGAAAATGCAGGTGGTAATCAAAACATGCTTCTATATTATTTTAGAAGTCATAGCTACTACCCTCAAAAGCTTCACCCACTTTAAAGGTAGCCATGTTCAAAAAACCAACCAACCAAACAAACAAAACCCAATCCAGCCCCCCTCCTCCTAAATTCTAGGGTTTTTTTAACCCCAATTCTCCTCTGTGTCAACATTAGTGCAAAAGGAGTATGACTCTCCACGCTTCACACAAAATCAATTAATTTGATCAAGAAAGAAATGCCTCTGCAACATTTTTTTTCCTAGATAAATATGACCAAAATTAAAATTTCCAAAAGCTGTCTCACTTGTTAACAGTAATAACAAAAAGAGTAACGATTTCCCTTCTGTCAGGATAACTCCTGTAACCCCAAGTACAGGCAGTGACTCACTGCAGGTGACCGTCAGACTGGCAAGCCTGGCAGAATCTGCTCACCACAAGAAAGATCACCCAGTAAATTGCTAACTTCAAATCTCTCCACTGCCAATGCTACATGGGCATAACAGATTTAAAAAATGGCAATCGCATTCTTCAAGAAATAAGTAGCAACATCAATGGATAATTTACCAGGCGAGAAGAAAAGGTGGACTTGGAGAGGGCATTGCTTTGCTTTGTCTTTTTCCTTCCTGAAGACTGCAATGAAGTTACTGCACCAAAGATACCTTCTATTGTACTCTAATTTCTAAAGATTTGTTCATCTGAGCAGTAGTACTCATGCTGTGCAGAGCACCAAACAAACTGGTGGAGGTGGAACAGAGCTTACCTGTGATGAGAGCATCAGGTCTTGACTGTTCTTTCCTCCATGCTGGGACAAACACAGTAACATCCTTGTGGCCTCTTTCCAAAAACCAGTCTACTGCCAATTTGATTCCTCGACAGGAAAACACTTCTTTGTTCCCATGGCTGAAACACACAGTAAAATCCCTTATTATATGACTTTGCTTTTCTATGACTGTAAATGGAGAACAGTGAAACAAGGATCTCCAAGTCAGGCTCTTCACTTGCTCTGTGGTTTCTAAAGGCAACTGTGAGTCAGTCTGAGCCTTGCCCAAATATTGCCATCACCTGCAAAATGGTGTCACAGAGGGATACTGAATCTGCTGAACATTTTTGGCATCTGCACACAGATTCAATAAGTAAGGAAAAATATAAGTAGAGAGTGTTAAAAATTCTCATAGCCAAAGAAAATGTATGGGGTATAACAGGCACCATGGAGACTTGATGAGGGAACACAGGAGGCCTGAAAAACCAACATGAAAGACTGCAACATGTTTAGGAAATGCCAGCAGATGAGTACTGAGCACCAGTGTGTAGAGCAGCAGGGGAAGAGACGGCAGACCCTGGCTGCAGGAGCTCTGTGGGGTCCCATCTGAACAGAGAAAGAGAGAGAAGGACTGCAAGCCCAAGGGGATGGCAGGTACTTTGCAGGGCAGATAGGCAAGCTGGAGAGACCGTCCAAAATCAGCATGACAGAACTAATAATTTGCTTAGCACTGCACTTCAGAAAGGAGAATGAATTGTGTCTTTAAAAAGCAGTGGAGAGACAGTTCAGCAGAAACAGATCAGACACAAGCAAAACAAAAGATGTGGTGCATCTGTTGGGCAATAACTGTCTGAGGTAAGGCAAGAGACGCAATTATGTCATTTTCTAAAGGCAGACGAGCCCTCAGCCAACTTCTACACCCAGTTTTGGGCACAACATATTACAAAAGACATAGAGGAACTGGCAAGAATCCCAAAGAAAATGAAACAAGAGTTATGGGGAAAAGCCGAAGGAAGTACATTTAGTTAATCTGGAGGCTGTGGAGGAACAAAACAATCTTCAGTGTATAGGAGGTAATTAAAATAGAGGACAGCAACCAACCGCTGGGTGTCCATGGAAAAGTTCTGGTAGCAGGAGGCTGCAGGGTGGCCTCTGTGAGAAGAGGTCAGGGGCTGCCCCATGCCGGGCATGCCCAGCTCCAGCCAGCTCCACAGTGGAGAAGGGAATGAGGGAATACCTAGGCCAAGGAGGAGGAGGGGATGCTCCATGGGGGGCAGGTATATCCCCAGAGGGACTGCAGCCTGTGGAGCACAGGAAGAAAAGCACAAAGGAAGGCCTGGCATGGCTCAGTGCCCCTCTCAAGGGACTCAGTGTCACCTGCAGCCGTGACAAGGGGAAGGAGAGTTGTCTGGAGTGAGGTCAGCCTGCAAAAGGAGGAGATAAACGTTTTTCCTCTAAGTATTTTAATGTTTGCCTTTTTTGTTTCCACTTAATCTGAATCAGTAAATATTTATGTTAATTGGCTATAAATTAAGTTAAATTCCTCAATCTGAGTCTGTTTGGCATGCAACAGTACTCGGTGAGTGACTTCCCTGTCATTATTTTGACCCATGAATTTTCTCACTAACGTTTCTCCTGTTTCTTCCCCAGTCTGCTGGTGGGGGAGGAAGCACTCAGCTGGGTGGGTGCCCGGGTGCCAGCCACAGACAACCCACCATAGTCCCACTAGCTAAGGACAGACAAGTCCTTAACTTGTGTAAGGAACAGTAAAGCAATATGTCAGAAAAAAACCTTTTAACTGATCAATGGGACAGTCTGCCCATGGATTAGGCAGAGCCAGTCAGACAGCTCCTCTGGGGCCAGTCTGGGTTCTCCATGCACCGGAGGAGACAAGTAACTGCTGTGAGGTCTCTCCCAACCCCACAACTCTATGTAGCAGAAGAAACACAGGGGCATGGCAGCAAGCTGTTGCCTTTCGCATGGCTG
This sequence comes from Pterocles gutturalis, assembly GCF_000699245.1. Classification (NCBI taxonomy): domain Eukaryota; kingdom Metazoa; phylum Chordata; class Aves; order Pterocliformes; family Pteroclidae; genus Pterocles; species Pterocles gutturalis. Next base: position 29,989 of record NW_010099975.1, on the reverse strand, counting down.
GCTTGTCATGTATAGAAGGTATGCCAATCTGCTCTCCAGAAAGGTAAAAGACAATTCTATCACCATGGAGTGATTTGTGAAGAGAACATGATGATGGATAGCCATGGGAATCCTAAAAGTTCCTCCTACTTGCATATTTTGAGGTAAATAAAAATGCCAGAAAGTTATTTTAAAACTTTTTTCTTTTTTTTAGTAGGACCATTTAAAAGTACCTACTATTTCCAGCTTTCTAAAACAGCACTGATGTACATTCCTTGATACTTTGAGGGAGCTTGGGTAATTGTGCAATGGATGAAGTGCCACAGTAAAAGTGAGAAGAATTTTGAAACAATGTTCAGATTCCAGAATCCTGCAAAGGAGGTGGTGTACACGTTCACCTGTGTCTAGATGCCGAGAGAGAATGAGTCATGGCTAACACCTCTCACAAAGCACCATCCTCAGCAGAGGCTGTGCTGAAGGTCACAGGCCCAAACAAAATTAAAAAAAATTTAAAAAAAAGAAAAAAAGAGAGAGAAATAAGACCCCACTATCATTATCTGGATTTAAGTGATGAACTGTACTGCTTCCTTTTCTAATGATGCCGGAGACAGAACCTGGAAATATAATCATATACTAAGATATTGCAATTGTTGTCAGCCACAATAATCAAAGTTCATATATTTTAGCTGGCACAGGGTACTCCCAGGATAGTTTAAGTCCATCTTCTGTGTCTATAGGACTATACTAGGAACATTGTCAGGATCAAGACACCATGTATCTCAGTATCCTGTTTACCTATGGTTACAGTCCTTTGCAATAATACATTACCTGTTTTGTACAATAATATCATGTAATACACTATTACATTGTAATGACACTGTAATAATAAAACACATAGCAATATCTTTTGTAGGCATTGCTTTATCCTATGAAATTATTCTTGTGCTTATTTGTCTGAAAGAGTAGTATCTTCGTGTATTTCATAACTTCCCAGGAACAGGAAACCAAGCCACACACAGATATGTCACATTTAAAATGCACGGCACACATGCATAGAAAAAATGTCCAACAATATTTCCAGACATGGCAAGTTTAATTACATCTCCCTGTGACAACACAAAATCAGTACACTTGGTGCCCATTCACTACCCAGTGGGCAGCCATAAGGCCTGCTTTGCAAAGCCTGATACAAGAAGTTACTGTTCATGCTATCAGCTGGTCATGTGCAACCATCAACATATTGCAATCCATTTTAAAACAGTTGGGAAGGGCTTGTTCCAGCTACTAAATTCCAGTGAAATCACTGTACTGTTATTACTCTAAACAATCTCCATGGTTTCAAATGGACAAAACCACTTTTCACTCCTAACAGTGAACAAGTGTTTTGTTAGACTACATTTTAGTAACAGTATGTTTCTTCCCATAAGCCTGAGAAACGATTTCTGGAATGGAAATCCTGGCCTCTCTGAAAGAAGTGGACGTTCTTGATTATTGCTTTCCATCAGGTTGGAATTCAAGCCACACTTTTAAAGGCAGAGGGAGGACCAGGCAGCTCAGCTCCTTAGTTTTCTCTTGCCTCATACAGACTATTGAAATTCTTTCATCTGGAACATAAATTTTAAATATACTTAAGCTCTACGAAACAGAAATAGGAAATGCATTAGAATGCATGCTAGCTTTTCTGCATTGTGGAGCAGTGGATTTATAGCTCATATAAATCTTCACATTTTTTTTCCACTCCTTTTCAGACACATGCCTAAGCTGGTATCTGAGTGGATATAAATTCTAAGAAATTTAAATGATTAGTGAGAAGGTCTTTGAAAAAGATGTGCAATTAAAATTTGTTCTTTTCTTCTGTTTTGTTGTCATGTAGATTTGATGCTCTCCTTTTTGAGATCTTTGTGCTTCATCAGCTTTATGATACATCATATGGTGAAAAGACTGAAATCATGCTGTTTCTTCTGACCTTTTCCCTTCTGATTAATCGTAAAAAAAGAGGAGAAATGTTTGTATTTCTTTGTCAAGAAACTTTCTTTCAAAAATCTCTTCCCAATTATTACAAGTATGTGAAACCTCAGAGCAGTCAGGATGACAGCTGTAGCCCTGGGTGAGACATTGGCGTATTATGCTTTGGTTCTGCTTGCCATGTTTAATCTACCACTCTTAGTTGAAGGAAGATAAAGTATATTCCTTAAGAGATATCTATTTCTTTTTCATACCATGCATGAATGATTCTTTTTATGACCACTTTTATATTTGGCCTGTTGATAGCTGTGGTTTTATTTTTAAATTAAAAACATAGTGTAACACTTCCTGAGGAAAAAATCTATCAAGTATTTGCTAAACTAGGAGTTAGTAGAAAGCAGCAAAACATCTGATGAGAACATTTTCATTTTTTCTGTTACCCTCCTAGCCCCCAAACTAGCTTTTCAAGTGACCATCTTGAAAAGAGTTGTGGTATACACTCCTAAAACACTGACTACTTACAATAGTTGCAAGACTTCTGGCGTGCTCTAGCGCAATATTTAAACCAACATGGAGCTCTCAGATTTTGAAAGCTACAGAAAACATACACATTGATGACAAGAGACATTAGAGCTCCCGTCTGCAACGTCTCTTGCAATACACATACAGTTTTTTATACAGTTGAAATCTGGACACATCAAGGCACTTCTCATGTAAAAGCATACTGACAGAAAGCAAGAAGAACAAAACTAAAACAAAGATCTGCCTGGTAAATTTAGAGAGCTACCAAACTATTTTCTTCTGTCATGTCATAGGAGGAAAACAGTGCTCAGTCCATAGCAGGGAGAGGTACGAATTTCCACCCTGTATCATATTAGTGATTCATTAGGCTGGCAGCCTGGTTTTGTCACTAGTCTCATCCCTTAAAAAAAAAAAAAAATTTAAAGCTCTACTAATTTCTTAATCACAGAAATAATTTGTCCCAAAACATTTCTCAGTAACCTGGGCCTTCTATCAGTCCTGCATTTGTTCCTTATATATATATTTTGGTGCTGACATGAAGCAAATGAAACAGTTCTCAAATGGTTTTCTTCCATTAGCCCATGACAAATTACTCCAATGCTTTGAGGTCTTCGAAGGAAAAAAAGCCTTGGAAGCTGTAACACCTTTCAAAACATCTTTTGCCTGTAGGACTTCCAACACTAGGGCACTCTGTACAGAGTATGGCAAGCGTGGTCGCCAGCCAGACACGCACGTGGGTGTCTGACCGAGCAACAGTCACACGCTCAGCAGTCAGAGGTCAAAACAGGCAGAGAAAAGTTACACTCAAAGCTCCCAGTGACAAGCTCCTATCCACATGACCATCACTTGTTGGAAAAATATTTGTATCTATTCCTGAAAGTGGCTTCTCAAAATAACCTAAGAAACTAGTCAGCTGGTGCCACTGAAACACGAACGTCTGAATCAAGGTACCAAGATACAATCATGTCTAGCAAGCTCAGCACCACACAATCCAAGAAGAGGCTAATGCAGCTAAATTGTTAGTTTGTTAAAATACATATGCAATTAAATCGGACAGTCCCAACTGGACTGTTCTGCCAAAACAATGCGAGCTGTTATGAAAACTACATGTGGCTTAGATAAGGAAATCAAACCATCCTTTGGTTGACACAATCTGCAGTTGTGGAAAAACTTCTATGTAGACAGGGGTATCAGTGAATCCTGTATCATGGGCAAACGACCTGCCTCACGGCTAACACATCGGGACAAGACTCAGTTGCCTAAACAGAGAAGTCTAATGCTGGTTAGGCACCTTTGGGCATCTCACACTTCCTCCTGGTGAATGCCACTCTTGAAATGCATTAGGGTCTCTGTCATGTCTGTCAGGCCTGGGTGTATGTTTTTGATGCCACCAAGCACCTAGAACATCTACAGCTGGAGAGATTGCTGGGGATGAAAGCTGTAAGAAAACTGTAAAATATCTGTCTTAAATGGGAGGGCACTTCACTAAAAAACACCCCCCTCCAATCAGCACCTTCCCCTCACAAATAAAGTATGCAATGGTTATCTCAGGTTGTATTCCTCCTTGTGCAATGAAGTACCATCAAGCACCATTTAAATATACAGGCCGAGGTTTTCCAAACAGTGAAACAGAAGTGCATCACCTCCATGGCCTGAGAATCCTAAGGGTGAAATTAGAAGAATCTAATTACTCAAAACAAGATTAATTTATTCCAACCTGCAAACCCAGATGGCACATGATGAAAATACTTCAGTTCTTTTGCCCATGTAATTCTGAAAGTGGTTGTCTAAAAGTTATAATGCAGCAAGTAAAATACCCAATTATTTGCTTATCAGTTATATTCATGTTGTGCTCTCTGTAAGCACAGCAGGCTTCTTTTTTGCCTATATGTTTTCAACATAAAATTCTATATACATTTATGTAAAATTTAAAACTCATTATTTTCCCTGAAAGCAAAAAAGGTCTGAAGGCAGGGGAACGTCTGGACCCAGGGAAAACTAACAAACATGGAACAGAAGTAAACAAATAAAATAGTTAAAATTTTCCCACTGTCCTTGTAGCTAACAACTCTGTTCCTTATTCCTTACTTCTTGGTGGCAAAAGCCTGACTGATTCCAGCAAAGAGAAATATCACAGCAGTAACCAATTTTAGACAATTTTCAGCATCCCAACCTTATCCCTGACAAGGACAAGCAAAAGAAAAGGACTGTGCAAATATGTTACAGTGTATTTCTCTATTCAGAAGGAATTCCCTTTCTCTCAATCTCAGCAGTAAAGGGAAGTCTTAAAATGAAGCATCAAAAGAGAACCTCAAAACCTTGCCTCTGCTGCCCCTTGGAGAAACAGGACCTTCTCCCCTCCATTCCAGAACGTGGATGCTCAGCTGAGGAAGCCAGGGATGCATGAAGAGCAGGTCCAAGAACACAATGGAGAACAGACAGATGTAGGAGTGAAGAGCAGACAATTTGCTGTTCCTAGATGGGCAGAGATCACGTTCTTTTGCCTACGTCAGTTATGTAAAGGGAAAACTTAGGGTAGCTTAAATCTGCTCACACAGGGATTCAGAACTACTGTTGGCTGAAATGTGCGACCTGTTTAGCATCTGTGCTGTGCATTTTACACTAAATAAGATCCTGAGTGCATTTTTATGTCAATGGACAAGTGCCTTTCTTACTCACATGGACTAAGGTTCTATATGAAGATTTTACATTACAACATTATCATCTACATGCAAAAAACCCCTCACCTTATGAAGCAGGGTTAGAGCTACACAGTTCTCTGGAAAGCCAGCACAGGTCACTGCTCAGATACGGCACGATGGAATTTCAGGTTCTATTCTTTAGTCCAACCTCACTGTTAGTTGTGGGAAGTGTCTATCAAGAGCTCTTCAGCTCTGATTTTAAGTTTACACGCATGCACACACAGAAAAATCAGATCCATCTGTAAGAACATTCTAACAAAACACTTTTTTTGTGTTAGGCTTAAACACATAGTCATCTTTCCTCTTCTGGAAAAGGATTAAGTCAACACAATGAAAGCTAGAATAATGAAAGAACACCAGATTTGATTGAAGTATCCCACTGAAACTAAATGGCAATTCTTCAAGTCACAGCCAGCAAAAGCCATCTTTCTGCTGTTCAGCTGAAAGAGAGGGTTTGCTTTGTTTTTAAAACTTTAACGAATTCATATTCTTCAGCCAATATTGTAGTTTTAAACTTGAAATACACAAGATGCATCTGATCAGCTGTTTCTAGTATAAGGCACGAATGACAAGCAATGCCATCTTAAGAAAAGCTTTCCAAGCATCACCAAAAGGAAGAAATATTGAGAGGTTTTGTTTGTTTGTTTGTTTTTTAACTACAGCTTGCTAAAGCAGCTTGTCTGGAACAGGAGTAGTCACCAGACTAGACCAGCATACATGCTGGCTCTGGCTGGCCAGAGTAAGTTATTCTGGCCCAAGCCTGGATCTGTGCTGCCCTCAAGGAACGTAAATCCACACATCATCACTTGACTAGATGCAACCAGTTACACAAATATGAACATCCAGTCACATAATCAAATACATCCTTCCTCCCTTGTGTCAGACCTAGCTGTTCTCCCAGCCATAAAGACATTGGGTTTCACTTAGAAGTCTAATGGAAAAATAATCCTTTTTGAATTAGGAAGCTGAATCAACTAATTTTGCAACCCTGCAGTCACTAGACAAGATGCAGGTAGGAAAGCATCGCCAGCAGTGAGACTGAGGTGAGGCTGAAAGTAAGTCACTGTGTCACTCCTTAGATGTTTTGTGAAACAGCATCTTTAATTAGTCATGCAACAGAGACAGGGCAGCACACACTGTTTGATCCTTCCAGAAGAGGACAGCTGTCTCATCTACTTGTGCTATCGGACATCACTCACCTCAGCCTTCTCCACAAAACTTCCCCCCTTCATCAAATACATCCCTTAAAGGAGAATTAGCAGTTCTTATCTAGAATAATTCTAATAGTAAATGGTATCATTAAGTACGTGTATTATGACAACATGGAAGTAAGAATACACACCTCAGTCTACCCATTTCTGTGAGAACATGAGAGAGCTCCCAAGAATCTCTCTCGAAAGACTATCTACAGTCTTGCTTAGGGCACACACCCATTTCCCGTTAGCAACTCCAAAGTGAGCTCATTGGCCACAGCTTGGAAAAAGCAAAGAAGAACGAACAGACTCTGACAATTTATAGGTTAGTTACTCAAACAGAATCCTGGACATTTAGATACAGAAATTTGAACAAGATTGTTTGAACTGCAGGTGAATTTCTGTATCTCCCCCATTGCTTTTTTACATGGAAAAGTAGAAACATTTCCTTTTCAAGTGCTTATTTACTATTACCAATTTTCTTGAAGGGGAAAGCACAGAACCTGCCAGTCAACTGTTTGCAAAGCTGGTGTCAGCAACAGGGACTCATAATTTAGAAACATGGGACCATTTTTCATAATCAAGACTGATTTTCAGGAAAAGGTGGGATCCACTTGACCAAGGCGAACAAAAGCATCTTCACCACTCGTTGACTAAAAGCAGAGCAAAAGTGTCTTTGCCAACAGGCTGGCCAACACAGCAAGGCATGAGCAATCCAGGAAGTTTCTGGAGTGCACTGATGATAACTTCTTAACATGGGCGACTGAGGACCCAGTGAGGGAACCTGCTGGACCTCATACTTACAAACAAGGAAGAACTGGTCAGAGATGTGAAGGTCAGGGGCAGCCTTGGCTGCAGTGACCATGAGTAATGGATCCTGTGAAGAAAGAGCAAGGCAAAAAGCAGGATCACAGCCCCAGACTTCGGGACAGTAGACTTGGGCCTGTTCAGGAGAATCCCATTGCAATATAACCCCAGAGAGAAGAGGGGTCCAGGAGAGCTGCTTGATTTTTAAGGATCACCTCTGCCAAGCTCAAGATTAGTCCACCCTGATGGTGGTTCAGGAAGTTGGGCAAAGATGACAGGACAAGACTCTCCCTCAGCAGAGATTAGGGAACACTGATATGAGACATTTCCAAGCTGCTAGGCCCTAACGGGATACACCGGTGCTGCCTGTGTTGAGGGAGCTGCCTGATAACATTGTGAGGCCATTCTTGGTAATCTTTGAAAGACAGTGGTGATTGGGGATGTTGCAAACAACAAGAAAATAAAACTTTTTATCTTCAAGGAAGGCAAGAAGGATAATTCAGGGAACTACAGGCAGGCAGCCTGCCTCACCTTGATCCCTTCAAAGGTGATGGAGCAAATTCTCCTTGAAGCCTAACAAATTAAGCAGATTGGATGAAGGTGATTGGGAACAGTCAGCGTGGATTTATGAAGGGAAAATACACTTGATCAACCTTACAGCCTTCTGTGGTGAGATGACTGGCTCAGTGGATTAGGAGAGCAGTGGATGCTGTTTATTGTGGCTTTAACAAGGCTTTTGACACTGTCTCTTATAACATACTCACTGACAAACTAATGAAGTACGGGCAAGATAAGGGGACAGAGGTGGACTGAAATCTGGCTGAACAGCTGCACTCAAAGGGTTATGATTAGTGGCATAAAGTCCATCTAGAGGCCAATCCGTATTGGTATACCCCAAGGGACTGATGCTGGGGCAAGAACTGCTTAGCTTCTTCATTAATAACCTAGATAATGGGACAGAGTGCACCCTCAGCAAGTTTGCAGAGGATGCATAGCCAGGAAGAGTACACCAGATGGGTGTACTGCCATTCAGAGGGACCCTGGCAGGGTAGAGAAATGGGCCAACAGGTACCTCAGCAAGTTCAACAGAGGGAAATATCAGTCCTGCACCTGGGGAGGACTAACACCAGGCATCAGTACAGGTTGGGGCCAACCAACTGGAAAACAACTCTGAAGAGAAGGACCTTGGCATTCTGGTGAACACCAAGCTGACCATGAGCCAGCAATGCGCATTTGCAGCACAGAAGACCAACAGCCTCCCAGGCTGCATTAGGAAAAGTGTTGCCAGCAGGTCAAGGAAGGTGATCCCTCCCCCCTGCTCAGCCTTGGTGAGACACATCGGGAGTGCCAGATTTGGTTCTGGGCTCCTCAGGACCAAACAGACATGGACCGGAGAGAGTCCAGTGAAGAAAATTAATCAAGGGACTGGAGCACCTGGAGAGGCTGAGAGAGCTGGGACTGGAGAAGAGAAGGCTCAGGGGGATCTTATCCATGTGTATAAATAACAGATGGGAGGGAATAAAGAGGACAGAACCTGACTTCCCACTGGTGTCCAGAGACAGGACAAGAGGCAATGGGCACAAACTGGAATACAAGAAATGTTGTTTAAACATAAAAACACAAAACTTTCTTACAGTGAGGGCATTCAAACACTGGCCCAGAGAATATGTCGACTCTCCATCCTTGGAGAGATTCAAAACCCAACTCGATATGGCCTTGAACTGACACTGCTCTGTGCAGGGGATTGGACTAGAACATCTCCAGAGGTCCCTTACAAACTGAATGATTCTGTGATTAAATTTGGTAGGAAACAAGTAAAGACCTGTGAATTTGACTCTTGGATACAGAAAGACTGTTAGATTAATAGATATAATCTCTTTCAAGGCCCTGTATAATGCATAGCATGCATTCTTATTTGGCTCATTATGTAGGTGGTCAAGAAAGTAAATTGAGCATAGGAAGGCAGGTCCTATATATTTATGCTAATAGCTGAATAAACATTAAGGGAAAGTGACTGATCTGGAGCTACTTCTGGAACGCGTTCAGTGCAATTTGTGGGAGAAGTTGAACCTAAGTCCACCCACCACATCTAAGCAGTGCTAACACCCACCACATCTAAGCAGTGCTAACAAACTAACAGTTACAGAACTGTTTTGGATTTATGTGAAATATGATTTTTAAAGTCTCTGGATAACTTCTTGGTTGAGGACCAGAACAGCGTTTGTTCAACTGGACATACTTCCTTTACAGCTTAAGTTGAACAAAAAGATTAGGAATGATACATCAGGTAGAAAGAACTCATAGGAACACCTCATTTACAAAGAAGTAATATCCTTGCTTTATGGGCTAACACTTCTACTTAAATAAACAAAAACTATCATGTTGACATAAATAAGAGCTGTGTTTAATTTTCATTTTAAAAAGCCTCATTTAAAAGTAACTGACTTGATTAGGAGCTAAACAACCCTGGGTCTTTAGCCCAGAAATGGCTTCCAGGAACTTTTATTACTAAGCTATGAAAACCACATCAAGTCATCAGAAGACTAAAACTGACCTTCTAAACCATGGTGGTAATAATCCTTATGAGTTACCCAATTACTTACTAATCAATTTGTCATTTAGTCATTTATATAGCCATTAAAACCCCATCTCTCAGCATGTCTCTCTCTGCCATTTTCTTGTTTGTCAAATCACCGATGAAGCATAAACCTCTCACATCCCCACAAATAAGTTTCTTGCTAGGCAGCTGGATGACTGGGGTCAGGATGGGTGAGTGCTGCAAGTAAATGTGTTATCTATGGGCATGTAAGTGAGTCAAAAGCATAGTAATTTCAGGAGTTAATGGCTAAAAAACCTAAGTCCAAATCTGATAATCAAGACAAATTTCACAGACAAACCAGTTACCAGAGAGTAGCCTACCAAGGAGAAGTATCCCTTAAGCCACATAATTCTAAACGGCTATTTTATAATCTTAAGGAATCTTACATTTGCTTTAACCTCCTGTATATAACTGGATGTGGCAATTGCCCATAGAAGTGGTGCCTACCAAAAATTAAGTAAGGACTAGACTGGCAGCGGGAAGGAGAGATTTGTTAGCTGCCTAGAAAGGGAGACTAGCATTAACCTGTGGTTTGTTCTAACAGGGAGTACAAACCACTGAACTCTTACAGACCTCTAGCCTGATTCCAAGATTGGCATACTGTGTGTTCGACAAAGATGTTTGCCAGACAACCAGCATACAGTTTTAGGCAATTATACCAAACATCAGTGCTTCAATGTGACAAAGTCATTCTGTTTCCATTTAAATATAAAAGGAAAAGCTTCAGGGTCACATACCTCATTGCAACATTACTGCCATCAATAACTATTGGCCTCAGGTTGTCACCATCCTCTGTCACATCCTCTTGTAGTGGAGACTCTGACGTCTGCGACTCTATGGAAGACGCTTCATGCATTACACTAGTGTTAGCATTAGTTACAGTCTGATCTGTCTCAGTTTTATTCCCAAGTTTGACAAGTTCTCCCAAAATATCATTTATTAAAGCATCAGTACCAAGTTTATTTAGTACAAGTTGAACCTGCTCTTCAGAGTAACCCAACTTAAGTGCAAACTCGAGTTTGGTTTGATATTCTTTCACCACATCAGGGGGCTTTTTGACTTCCTTAGGTACTATCTGAGCCTCTTGTATCCTAAAGTCTTGCAAGATTTCATTTCTTTTTAGTATATGAGGCTCTAAGCAAGGAGATCGGCACAGCTGTTGGTGAATCTTAGGCAACAAATGTGATTCTGATGCAGAATTATTCAGTCTCTCTGAATCATTATCAGAATTTGTGCTTTCTTCAGAGTCACAGGTGGAGTTTCCAGAAGTCTCTTCAGATGCTTCTTTGTCTACATCTTCTTTCCTAGAATTAACCTTATCCATTGCTGGCTTCTCCACCATTGACCAAGGTACAGTTGCATTTATTTGTGTGACAGTGCTCCCCACATAAAGGTGGCCTAAGTCATGTCCCAGATGATCCTTCAAGCCCATGAAGCTGCTGCATGTACTTGACTCCACTTCGCTGTTTTTCTTGTATTCTTGAATATAAAGTGTTCCGTATTCCTAAAGAGGGAACAAAAATGTTGCAACTGGTTAACTGGTTACACATATTACTTTATTTTTGTATTGTATTGTATTATTTGTATATTGTATATATTTGTATTGTATTTTCTTGCTGCTTCCTCAGAACTGTATTTATTATTTTCCATCAGAGAAATACGACTTATTTTTTTTAAACATGGAAAACTTTTTTTGGGAAAAACTTTTCCTGACGAACATCCATAGCTAGAGCAGATAAACAAGCAATCATCTGTTTTCTGAGTGTATCAAATGCTTTTACTTAAACATTTCTAGAAATGGGTTTATGAAAGAATAGGAAATCAAACACTGCAAATTTACCTACTGTAGTGCAGAAACAGAAGTCTTGTCGTGATTTAAAGGAACCGAGACATTTCTTTCAGAGCTTAAGACAGTATTGTAACAATGAAAAAAACCCGCAGCAATAAAAGTACTAGAAGAGCTTTTTAAACTAAATACCTTAAACTCTCTGTTGAATAGAAAAAAATTAGTATAGTACTAGATTATGTGGCCTATTAGGCAAACATAACACATAAAATGAGTTAGAAACATAAAACATGATTAAATAAAAACTTATTGGCCCTAAAAGACACTATTTGTTCAACTGAATACACTCAAACTATTTCTAAATTCCCTTATAAAGTGATAATTAAGTCAAGAAAGACTAATTGCTCTCAAAAGAGTGCTGCATTATGAACACATACAGCATTTAGAGACACAGATTGATCTAATGGCCAACAAAGCCAATGGAAGCCTTTTCAGTGATTGCAACAGATCACTCATCAAGCCAACAGGCAACAAAACTAAAAGCTGGTTTCAACTCTTGGACTAGACTTGTCCAAGCTTTTTGCTGAATCAAAACTAAATATATAGGTAGAAGTCATGTAGGAAGAACAGAAGAAGAAAAAAAATGCATTTTTCTGGACTTCATCCACTTGCCACATAAGTTTTTCTGGAGGAATTTTGCATAAAGGTAGTAATACAGAAATTAGCTACCCATTTCATCACAAGGACTACTTCCATAATCTGCATTTAAAGGCAGATTGCTACCTCTTTCTTTTATTTTGTTCTTTTAAACAGGAATCTCTGCTAACTGCTTCAATAAAGAAAGTAAAAGATCAATTATTTCTCATAGATAAAAATGGACCATATGGACCAATTGTACTGCAAGGTTGCCATGAAAAAGAATAATTTACATTAAGGGAAGACTATGAAACAAAGAGTTCTTTCACACTTCCATCTTGCAAGGCAGAATATAAAAACAAGAAACAGAGGCAAATGACTTGACTTGAACTTGACAGACACATTATGGACACAAATTTCACCACGGAGGATAAACTGAGAAAACATTGTATCAAACAGAATCTCTTGATCTATAGTAATACAAATTACAGGTATGTCTTAACAAACAGCCAAAATCCCTATCAGCAAACACATTAACCCTCCCATGCCCTGGCAGGCTAGCATTTATTGACTCAGTATTTTTAAAATACGGTGGTGTACTTTCCTCTTCTTGGGATAAAGATCTGAGAATGCACACAAGAGAAATTCACACAGGTTTAAGACAAGACAGAATCATCTAATCCAGTAAAAGCAGACTATAGGCGCTGAGTGCCAAGCACATCACCACTGTGGTGGAGCTTTTTTGGATGCTTACTTTACCTAAGCATTTCTAGTTAAAATAAATAAATCTATCATCACTGTTTTCATCTCCAACACCTTAGTTCAGGCAAGACTGATAGGAAAGAAAATACTCTAAAGTTTTATTTACATCTGATCTAGTTAGAAGGCAGTAGTGCTGTAATACTCTCAAGCAGCACATCAAGGTATATTACTTTCTCTTCACTCAAAGCTTCAGGATTTCAATCAACACCACAGATTAAACACAATAAGAATTTAGGAAATGAACCTTTTCACACAGTGATTTATTAACTAACGTAATGCACTTGATGGTACAGGGCTAGTAACAAATCACAACAATATCCCAAAAAAAGGATACAGTTAAAAAACCCAACACCATGGCCTTCACAGAACCAACACTAAAAAAAAAAAAATCTCAAACAAGAAACCCCTATTGGAAGCAAGGCTGCTTAGCAACCAGCCTTTGGTTGCTAGGATGCGCTCCTTTAACATACCATCATGAATACTAGCACAGTGAAAGAATAATTTGGTATGAACAAAAGCCCATGAAAGAGAGCGGGACTTAAGTGCGTCTGGTTTCCCCTCGGAGAACAATGCAGCTGCCAAACCAATCTGGAAGCCCCGACATCATTGTTCCACCAACCCCACAATCTGCTCTGACTCGAGGAAGTCTAGCTAATGGGCAACACTTTTAAGCTGGACTGAAAAGTTGAGCTGGCTCATGTACCGCCAGTGCAGAATACAGGGAGATAATGGGTCACTGCCTAAATCCGTGTACTGTGAAATGTCATTTTAGTATTGAAATAAAAGCAGAGGGAGGGGGGATTTTTTGGAAGGGGGGGAGGAGGAAATTGCATATTAACAGCATGGAATAAACAAAGCTTAAAGTGCACAGATAAGAAAGAGGATTTTTTTTTTTTTTTTTAGTGTTAGTTAAAATAATACTTAAGTCATTCACCAATCACTTCTTCCTTGAAGTTTAAGTGCTTTACTGCTACTACAATCATAACACCCTCCACTGGGATTCAAAGAAGTCACTAGCATATGAATGTGTCTGAAGATCAGGCATTATATGAAACGTACTTTAGATGATTTGCACATCAACTGTGTATGAAAAATGACCCTAAACTGAGCTTTGCCCATTGTTGGGAATGTATACATAATCAGTTTTGCATCTATCTGCTTTAAGTCTCCTGTCAATCTCCATCTTGCTCCAATATATAATTGCTCCTTTTGCGCAGAACTCTACTGTTTTTCAGAAACTATTTAAAGAATGTAGTAAGAGCAGCGGCTTTAAAAATCTGCTGCAGATAGTATATTGCCATCACACTATTGCTTTAAAAGGGTAGTTAAAATTATCTTTATACTATAAATCCAAAGCTAAAGATTTCTGAAATAGTTTTGCATAAGCAGTACCCTATTCCTGGCATTTGGCCTAAACCCTGCAGGGAAAATATTTATTTTCAGACAAATTTTTACAATGTCTGTGAACTTTGTACACTGTATTTGTGGCCAGCAGCATCTCTTAGAAATGCTAGACTTTGAAGCTCCCAATGTGATGTCCGAGATTCATTGATTAGAACCACAAAAATCAGATGTCACTGTTGAACACTGCTGGAATTGATTAGTTTATGTTGATTTGGTTAATGAAGAGCAACATGTCAGACAGTCTATTTGAATTAATATGTATTCTAAATAAACACTAGTGTACCTATATATAGGACATTGAAGCTCATGAAAACCAGAAAAGGTCCCATTTAGCCAAGGAGTAAGATGAGAACTAGTCCTTGCACTCTTCACTTACAAGGAACTCTCATTACGCACACGTGGTTATAAAGTGTGCTTACTGATACAGTGCAATACAGCTAAGAAAAATAGCTGCTACGAATCCCAACTAAACTGAGAGACAAACAAACAGAAATCAGCCAAAACATTCTTGTCAAGAAAGTCTTCAACTTTTGGTTATGGTCACCACAGCAGAGTAACAGAATTTGTATTCATGAAAAAGTTAGTAAAATGGCTAATTCCCAATTTAGACATACTTCTGACAACATAAGTTTTAAACTATAGCCTGTTTAAAACTACAGTATCTCACACTAAGTTCACATGTGCCTAAAATACAGTATCGATGAGTCAAAGAGATTTATCAAGTATAACTGTAATACTCAGATGAGCACTGTGCTACTACATTGTAGAAGTGTAATCGTTTTGCATTTCTTAGAAGTCACCACTATCTTCCACTACCAACAATAATCAGCTCATTAATTCACCTTCACACAAAACAGACATTTCTCAAAGGGATGTGGGCAAGGAGATCATCTAATCTTCTAATGTGTATTCTGAATATTTTCCACTTTCAACTGAGCATAAGAAAAGCAGTCTAATGCAAATTTAGTTCACAGAGGAAAATAACAAGGAGTAAAATAGTATGTCACGTGGCACAGCGTAACAGAAATTGTATATTCTCAAAAGACCACCAAAAGTTTCTGAAGATACATTCTACAGTAAAATAGTTCAGCATGTTTTCACACAGGCAGACTTTTTATAAGTCTTCTACACACAAAATGGAAAATACTGAAATCACAGTTTGTTGAGACACTGTCGTTACTTGTCACAAACAGAAGTGCAGTGCTGATCAGAAAAGAAAAAAAATGAATGTATTGGTTATCCAAATGATAAAGATACTGCAACAATGCAAATAAAATAATGAATATGTAATAAATACCTACTGTTGTAGTTTCTATGTATTTAATTACCATTGTATTTCAGTGAGTGCTGTTGTCTGCATCATTCTATCCAACAAAGGAAGGATGTCCCATTGAACAGATTGGTTAATGCTCTGGGGCAACAGATGTCTACTGGAACTGCAGGAGACCAGCAACTGGTGGCCTGCCCATCTTCTGAAAACTTTCAATAGACTCATGCATATGTTCACACAATAGGGCATGTGGTAGAAATGCAAACCTCTTTTTAACCCTTTTATATGCTCTCTTTCTCAACTGATATATGAAGGTCTTTGTTTTGTGTTTTTTTTTTTCTTTACAGGATCCTTGGGACACGGGCTCATGGAATATACAGTGCTTGTTCTTCAGCCTAACATCTGAACTCAAAATACAAACCAAAACAGATTAGAAACTTTACAAAAACAGCCAGGCTAGATCTGACACACGAACAGCTTTCAAAACACAGAAGCTTTGACTGGAACATGTCCCCACCTGAGAGCACCCTAATGCTCTATCTTGCACTGCGGGATCTTCAGATGGACCACAAGGGAGCTCTTCCTATCTTCACAAACACAGGAAATGTCACCCATTGTATGGTATAATGGAAAAGTAGTTTGATTTTTTTTCTTAAAAGTGTTTTCTACCAGTCACAAATTAAAGTAAATAATAGCTTATTTGGAAAAAAAAAAAAAAAAAAAAAAAAAAAAAAGGTAAATACCTATAGCTTAAAAGTTGAAACCTCCCCTTCCCCCCAGGGGGCTTGAGGAGAATATGTTCTGTTCCCGTCCACTGCCTACCATTTCCAAATTCTTGGAAATACACCACTACCGATGCTTTTGAAAGTTCCTTAACAGAATGCACTGGGTGAGATGATCACTCTTTAATATACTTAGTCTTCAGACATAACTGCTTTTCTTTCCCTCTTTTTCCAAGAGCCACCCAAAGTGCACAAACCTCAGCCGACACACATGCTAGCTACGTCGTCCAAATGCAAACCGACACGCTGAAACACCAGAAAGGTGAAACGTCCCATTTCTGCAGAGAGAAGCCCATATACTTACGTTCACTGGAAAACACACAGACATTGGTTTCTTGTAGCTGTTCCAGAAGCAACTCCTTAACACGATTTCAGCTGCAGACTTCAGGCAAGCAAGCAGAACAATGAATGGACGAACAGATGGACCCACGATGTCTTTGCTTAACCTATTACTGAGCAGACGCGGAGCCAATCACGACCCGCAGAGCTCACAATTAGTTGGCCGGGCAGATGCAAGGCAACCTCCCCACCCTGCATCAGGTTCGGAGGTTTCTAAGATAAGCAAGTTGATGTCATTCTCAGGGTCTGCCCCAGGCAGCATGTGTATTAACGAGGGGTGTGCAGCAACAATAGGCCATACAAAAGAGACTAGCAGGCAGCTGCTGTATGAGAGCCAGAGTCATTAGGGAGCAGGCTGCCAACAAGAAACACCTGGCTTGGGCAGACTTCAGCTTCTCCTCATTGTTTCTAATTCATGAAACAAAGAAAGAAATTATTTTTAAGTAGTAAAAGTTGCTAGTTCCTATTAAAATATATCAGTCTTAAGGAATATTATTCCTTCTACTATGGAAACAAAAAGTTTTTTGTAAGGAAAAAATATTAAAGAGAAATAAATCTATCAGTAAGCTATTTGTATTGTCCTTTTCTTGTTAGCAAAATTAATCATATTGGTACAAAGTGCAAGAAAATACGAAAGAAGCCCACACTAAACATTGAAATGCATTCAGAAACCCTTTCTGAATTTCCTGACACTTTTGTACATCAGTCAATAAATGTAATAAACCTGCATTTACACACAACTCTAACAGAGTACTTGTAGGTAATTTCAATGGAACATGAAACTGATTAAACTAAACCCATGTAATATTAATATGTGGAATAATGGATATTTTAAAACAGTGGCAATGAAAGATTAGGGCACTTGACAGAAGGGAACTATGAACCACTCTTTTGTTCTGGAGTCACTCATATTTGTTTGCAAAAGAACTTCTTTCCCTTTTATTTCTCAGATGTGTTCTAGATGCCAAGCTATTCCTCTCTCTTTGCAGTGATGAAATATTTGAACAAAAGTCAGGAGCTAGGCCATAGCCAGCTTTTTATTGTTTTTATTTTTATTGAAGTAAGCCATATGGAAACATGAACTCCAGTCCACCCCTCCCCTCACTGCCCAACATTTCCAACACCACCAAGCCCTGCAACACACATATTTAGTGATTAACAGTAGCAAGGTTTGGTGCTTGGTAAAAAAAAGTGGAGCAATGCGGACTTTTAAACAAAAAGTTGCCATTCCGGTAACTTCAGTGAAGACAGCTCAACACAGAGAAGGAGGGGATTTTCTGTTTGCAAATGTTCATCTGAATGACTATTAGAAAAGCAGATTTACTGAACTTTGGCATGATTACATGACTAAAACCAATACTAAGAACCACAGAGACAGCTGTCCTCCTCTGTTAGAGAGGACAGGAGACTGCTGGGAAATGTACTGTGATTTAAAAGAGGGAGAGAATGAGAATAGGTTTGTTAAAACTTTTTTCAGTTTATGTGGATATTAAAGTGTTTCAACATAGTAAATGAAATCACGCACCATCATGCTATTACACTGATGCATCTATCATGTGCCCAGATATTAATCTGCAAAGCAGAAACCCCAACTATAGTTTTTCTGCACCATCTACTGAACACTCCTAAGAACAACCCCTAACCACCACTATTTTGGAGCTTTTAAGTTGGAGGCAGGAGGAGACTCCTCACTAATTTCTGCCACTGTGAACACAAAGAGTGAGAGAAAGCTACGCACGAGCACAGTGTGACGCCTGATCTCCAGCACTGGATTAAGCCTCTTTGCAAACAGGGAATAAAAGCAGTGATCTGAAAAAGCTAATCAGTCCCTGCTGTGGTATTTAGACTACCTCAGTTGCCGGTATTGGATAATGTTAAGCATATTACAACTTCTGTAAGCAAAATAAGAAGCCAGTCCAGTTCACCTATAGCCAAGAACTGCCCTTAAATGCAAGCAGGATCACTTGTCTGGTCATTAGTTGAGGAAGTCCCTGATTAGAGCCAGGCACTTCTTTTGCAATACCAGAAATGCTTGTTTTGGCAGAGGACACGTATAATACCCTTTATGTACAACTGTAACAAACGGAGAACTCTGTAGCACAGAAGTGGTGTACTTAGGGGTCTACAAGCACAACTAGGGCAAGCGGGCAAGTATATGATCTGGCTTAAAAATCTGCCTTAAAAATAAGGTTGTAAGTTTACTTTCTAAGATGTGTCTTCTCAATGTCTTCAACAGTAACAATAAGAATACCTCCCCCCAAACAACTCTCTATACTCCAAGGTTACCTTCAAGGGAACCAGGTCCAAACTTTAGTTGCAGATTAACGTTCATGCTAATGCCATACTGCAGCATTGACCATGACTGAAGTCAGAACAGATACAATCTGAAGACTTACATTATATTGTTTAATTTACACAAAATATTCTAGCGAGTTGTAGCTGCAGGAATTCAGAAGACACCTAATTCCTTGTGCACGATGTCAGTTACTTAAACCAGCTGTTTGTTCTGGAAGCATCCTCTCAGTTCTTTCCTAAAAGAAGTTGGCCTGTCCACAGTTTACAAGGTGTCAGACTGTCATATTAAATCACGCTTGTGACGACAGAAAAGCATTCATATTAAGGTTTAACCAGTATATGAGGCTTTCTACTGGGAATGATGAGGTCAACAAAGAAACCTTAGTAAGAAACACTGTGGCTCTCCTGTCGCATGTGTAATGGGCTATAACAGCGTCGCTAGAAGGTACACAGTGTGAATGAACAAAGACATCTCTACTTCTTTTGCTAAAACCTGCAAATGCAATAACCTGACTAGTTCAGCCACCTCCTATTACCATATCTAAAGCACAAAGAGTCAGTAAATTAAATCCAGTCACCAAAATACAGCTCTTCAAATTTCCCGTCTTGGAAGATCAGTAAGCTGTGAACACCGATTTTTGTGGCTCCTAGAGACTGGACATTGTGTGCAGTGCTCATCAGGTCCATAATGCCACTAGATTAAACAGCAGGCCAGCACTGAATCATGAACTGGCTGGAGGTGATGGGCTCAGGGACTCCATGGTAGAAGGAGATTTCCAAATGGCACCCAGCAAGGCGATGGGATGCTGCACAGACAGGACCAGGGTGAACCTCTTAGCTGGGCAAGAGTTGGGAAGGAGAGGCCCCTCCCCACTGCTGCCCAAGTTGGTATGAAAAGCACGCATGGGAGGATCAGAAAGACCAAAGGAGGGAAAGCTGGAGCAGCTGGGAAATTCAGGCTGAAGATATTAGGGAAGTGCAACCTAAGGGGAAAAAAAAACACCCTAAAAAAAAAGCTGCTAGTTCCAGACAACTCTTGTTTCAAACACGTTGAAAACAAAGCCTTATTTTAAAAGAAATTATTTTATGCAGGCATACAAAATAGTCATTCTGTAACTCAAGTGGTATTATCGCAACAATTAGAAAGACAACTTGTCCCATTAAAGTATTTAATTATCTTTTATTGTGTAACT
This sequence comes from Pterocles gutturalis, assembly GCF_000699245.1. Lineage (NCBI taxonomy): Eukaryota > Metazoa > Chordata > Aves > Pterocliformes > Pteroclidae > Pterocles > Pterocles gutturalis. The sequence goes on along the minus strand of NW_010099975.1, from coordinate 9,755 downwards.
TTATGCTAAGCCTCCAATTATAAATGATGCATTTGCAAGAATACACTGCACAAGTTAAATCAATCACATGCCATCGCATTTATGAAACAGAAATTAGGGTTGCATGCTACAGACAAAACTCACTGCTGTGCCATTGCAAAATATCCTCCATGTACTGTTGGACTTGGGAGCTGGTTATCTTTAAAATTATGAGGTGGCAATACAACAGAAATTCTTCTTTTCCACTTACTATGTTAAGAGATGCAAACTCTCTTAAATGTAACACTTTGAAAGAAGTTACCTTGTTTTGAGGAATGGTAAGTGGTGCTGTAGACTGCATCTACACAGTTACGAACACAACCACTCTACAGCCATGCAGAGGAATGAACGAAATGACCGGAAAAAAGTGCCCAGAGCTCTGAAATACAACTAATATTATGATAAATATGAGCAATCCTTTGCCTAGAGAAAAACTAGTCTTTAAAAGAATCATTTAAATAGGATCAACTGCATTTTAAAATGCAGTGCAATTTCTCTGTAAAACAACAGCAAAGAGTTCTTCCACTTTTTGAAAGATGACTCATCTGTCTGCAGTTATCCTTAAAACTTAAAAAAAGAGCAATGCATTTTCCAGTAGGCCATAATCTTAAAAGAAGGTTAGAAGGTCTACAGTTTCTAGTATAATCCTGTTAGATCAGTATTGACTGCATGCAAGACTTGAGCAAACCCTTGCAATATTCATCATGACATCCTCTAATGAATGAAGAGAAGAGGAAAAACCTGAGTTTTATCATAAAGCATCAATTACTTTTTTGCTGACCAGGATTATAAACAGGTCCAGTCTTTCCTTGTTTGTGGGTAGACAAAGGGTATGACCATGAGCTGTTCATCATGAGATGACATGGTGCCCACCTGCAGCTGCACCTAACTGCACAGTCTGCCTTCATTAAAATCATAGAACCACAGAATGGTTTGGGCTGGAAGGGACCTGAAAGATCATCTAGTTCCAACCCTCTGCCATGGGCAGGGAAGCTTCCCACTAGACCAGGTTGCTCAAAGCCTCATCCAGCCTGGCCTTGAACACCTCCAGGGATGGGGCATCCACAGCTTCTCTGGGCAACCCGTGCCAGTGCTCAACAGGCTTAAGCCATACCAATAACTGTGCAGAAGGCATAAACCAGCATTCTGCAGCAACAAAAGCACTGAAATCACCCGTCAGTATCGCACCAAGAAGTTACTCTTGAAATGAAATACATTTTCTGAAGGAAAGACTTTCATTTTGACAGTGAACAGTATCAGGGGAATGTTCTCCTTTACTAGAGACATAAGTAAGCTGATAATTTCCACAGTTTGGCTGGTTAAGGTTCAGTTCTGCCACTATGCCTGTGGCTGTAGGTATAGATCCTTTCACTCCCTGCTCTGATACAGACACATGTAAGAACCACCCCATTCTGCAATCCTTCCTTTAGGACTGTGGCCTCAGTTACTGTTTCCTGTCCAAGAAAAAGTATCTTTTTTATTTTATTTAAAAATGCAAATATCTGTGCAAAATAAAACAGCTGACACTAGCAGCGAGAGGTAGGTCTAACAGTCTTTTTAGCTTTCTTTAAAACTGCATTTTAATCCAACACCTTGTATTTGTTTCTGCCCTTTTTGGGGATGCAAGAAGTTATTAAGAAAATTTCCTGGATTAAAAATCCTTTAAAAAAATTAGAAAATCTTCTGCCACTGGTTTTCAAATTCCAATCTATGGATACCAAAGAGTCTATCCTAGTTTTACACAATTAGCCAAAGAAACCCAAGAAAATCCAACCAGCAGTTCAGCTACTTAGCTAGCTACTTAGATACTGAGCCTTCAAGCTCTACCAGAAAGTTTTCAGGGGTTTGGAAGCCAGAAAACATTGAAAACCCCTTAGCCAGGCACTAAGATGGCTGCTGAGAAACCACTCTCATCAACACCTGGGCAGCGTGGAACACACTGCCAAATTCTGTGACAAATAGGGGAACAGTGTTTATTTTAAGATTATCACTGGAGGGCACTCTGTATAATTTCTTTCTTAATTTTATTATTTATGAATTAAAGCTGAGACACTGAGACACAAAGCACTCTGGGGAAAAAAAGTTTCCAGTGATACACGCTAAATTTGATCTCTTCCCACTTCCAGAATGAGTCACGCTGTCTGGATGCTTTCTGAGCACAAAAATTAGAACTGTCTAATTAACTTTCCCTGTGACAATATTGGGTGGCCAGACAATGCCTACAACGGTACAAAGTGTACGCCGTCATGCTTAGCAAAGTATTTTTATTCAAATCTGTTCTGTCAGAAGAAAATCCTCTAACAAAACTAACATGGTTATGTGTAAAAAAAAAAAAAAAAAAGTTCTCTTGATTTAAACACAAATTTAAGAGACTTCACCAGTCAACCTAACATCTTTTATCTGTGCCACAGACTATTATTAAGATCTTGAAAGGCTCGTCAGAGGAAAATAGGTCTCTCAAACCATCTAGTGACATAGTCAGGTTGTGTTTCAGGTCATGCTGCTGGCAATGGAGCTCCCTAATCTCCAGTGTTCCTGGATGGAGTTCAAGGTGTTGGTTGTACTCTGCATCGCGCTAAATGGCTTCACAGGGTTATGCTTATTTGAGAGACAATTCCTGTGCCTGTACCACATGGCTGCAGTTGTCATTTTGGACTGGAGCCTTCTCCGAGACAGCTGCCAGCAGCGGATTTTCTGCAAGACTTTCAGCCTTGCCATTTACTCTCTATCAGAATGAAAGAGCCAGAGAATACATTAAGATCCAATTTTTTACCCGCGTTTAGTAAGTTAAGAATCAGGCAAGACAGAGATGGTCACACGGTTTGTTGAGACACACTTAGTATATCATTATTTCTTACTTTCTGGACAAGTTTTTAATAGACCTGACAAGTAGCAACAATAGCCAGATCTTACAGAAAGTGGGTTACTGTAGCTGCAAATCCAAGTTCAAAAATAAATAGAAAGAAAATAGCTACACAGAAGTCTATCTGACTGCCTGCCATTTAGGTATGGCTTTTCTTCAGATTTACCGTATCCCAGAACTCAGGAGAGACCACCAGGAAGTCCCCACACTGCACTAAATACACCACAACCTCCCCAGGCACCCGTCCCAGTGTTTAGGTATCCTCATGGTGACATTTTCCTTCATCTCCAGCCAGAATTTCTTCACTGTAACTTGTGACTTCTGTCTTTTGTCCTTTTGCTGCATGCCTCCAAACAGAGTACTTCTGTCTTCTCTATATGCTCACATTATGCAGCTGAAGACAGCAGTAAGATCTCCCTTAGGCTTCTCTTAGTAAGGCTGGACAAATTCAGCTCTCCCAGTCTTTCCCTGTACATAATATACTTCAGCCCCTAATCACCCTGGTAGCCATCCACTGGACTTGCTCCAGCAAGTTAGTGTCTTCCTCTGCCCTTGGAGACCAAAACTGGACACAGTGCTTCAAACGCAATCTCATCAGTGCCAAAAAAAGAGGCAAATGATCACTCTGCCTCATCTGCTGGCTACGCTCTTGCTAATACAGCCTGTTTGGCCTTACTACCTATTTTTGCAACATCATATTGCACTTAGGAAGGGATGAGGCTTTACTTTCCACAAAAGAATTCCATGTCAGCGAATGAACTAAACTCTATTTACAATGCCCACTGAAGGCATCTGTTTTCAGTCTGCCCACTACAAATATTTTCTCTCAGAGCTCCCACAGGCAAATCAATGAATGTATCCAAGCCGCAGATGAACAATTCAAACTGCTCATGGAAGTATGCAGAGCACAGCAAGAAAGATCAGTCTTAAGATGATGATGCTTCTTTTCACACTAATGAGTCTGCTTATCAGAGGCCCCTCTAGTGACAGTTCTACACATCAAAAGGTAACCGATTTGTAACATACTACTGTCTGAAATTCAGCAAGGTGTCCCATGTGAACTAGAGATTGCTACCACAGCCTCATGAAACTTTACCAAAGCAAAAGGGTACTTATTCTGAGTCTTGAAAAAGACTGGCTGTGTAATTCCACAATGCAAACAGATGCTAAATCTCTGTGAAGATCTGCAGTTTAATTTCTTGTAATTCACCTGGCAAGGGTGGTTTACCAAGTTCCACTTACAATACAGGAGATGGTCATTCAGTGAAGAAGGCAAAGCGCTCACAAGAAAGAGTGGAAACTTTGAATGAGCCTTGGTAATAAAGGTCAAACTCCAGGTAGTGGATACCACCTAAACATATTTATGAACCACGCAGTCTCTTGCTGGAACCAGATGAAAGTTGCATCAAAGTACGCATGATACCAGACGTTATTTTCTTCCACACAATGGCTACAATAAAAAGCTATTAACAGACGAACGAACAAGTGGCTGGAGAAACAACAGCTGAAGCAGAAAACTTTTAATTTTTCAGCAGTAAGCATGGGCTGTGGCTGTAGCTCAGCAACAACTTTGAGAAACCCAGACTGTAAACCCAACAGCAACAGTTCCAGAAATACTAATGAGTCCAACTCATAGCTTGGCAGGAGCGGCAAAAACCCAGTTGGCAGCCCAGCAAGAATGGCAGCAGCAATCCCAGAAGCAGCTGCTACAGAGACTCATGAACCCAGGTGCACAGCCCTGGGCACTCGCACATCATAGCCCTTCCCTAGCCAGAACAAACCATTTCCAGAGGTGTATCTGGCATTACAAATAGCATGTATCAGAATTATTGCTGAAGGAGAAATCATCTGAGGTTTTCAAATCAGTTGAATGTTTTAAGGTGGAAAGGTCTTGCGGGATGTTGCTGCAAACCATGAGTTCTGAGACCTTTCACTTAGACAAAGTGGAGATCTCCATGAAAGTGCTGATGATACTTTACAAGAGAAATGTCTGTCATCAAGGATGAGGCCATGCACTGATGCTGGAAAGATTAGATAATTCAGTGATTCAAACATTAGCTTTACAGATGATGAAGGATTCAAGAGACCTGCTGAGAGGCAGGGCACCAACTATAATGGCCAGTAGGAAAGCACACAGATGACCATTTATAGATACCAGCTACCTATGTTAACAGTTTGCAGAACAAAAGGAGACTAGGAAAGTAGCTTCTGTTAAAGGAATTGCAATCTGTCCATTTTCCAGCCAATCTCTGCCAAACCACCAAATTTTATTAATCCTGAGATAAAAGGTCTAAATCACAGCACAACAGAGATTTTCAGCTTGTTGCAAAACTTCAAAGTTTGATGGGACTGATTCATTGATTTTGCAACTTAACACATTACTTTTTACAGCTCATAAGGGAGGATGGCTCACACAAATGGTCACTTAGGAATTACCATGACAGTTTTTGTCAATTACTAAAGGACTCATGGATTGCTTACAGCAAACAGACCTCTTTTCAGGTATTTTTTAATAACCTGTGTCACATTCACTGCTTACCACCTCCAGCTTCACTGACTTCCCTCATCTCTGGCACTCCTCTGCAACCTTCAACCACCTCCCAAGACATTCCTTTCATACCAAAAGAAATTACTGTATTTCTTCCATTGGGAGGATTATTAATGTCCATTAAACCCTCCTGCACTCCCAAGCGCTGAATGTCTTGCTTTGTCTCTCCCTCCTCTCTCTCCACTCTTCTCAAAATACCTATTTCCTACTAAGTAAAATCCCTCCTCCTGAACACAGCTTTAGTTTCATCACTATCCACCCTCAAGAAAACTACAATTTTAACACAGAATACATTTCAAATACTTTGTATCATCTTGAAGAAGTTTTATGCAAGGAACGTATTTACCCTGGAAGAACTCAGAACCAAATCACTCAGGTCTAAATCAGAGGTGTTGGGAGCTATATACATGAGCATATAGGGGCTTCCTACATTTAAAGGATGGCAGACCTTGGGGTGGTCTAGCACTCTATTCTGTACCTATCTACCCATACACACACACACACACATGTACATATATACACATAATCAGACATCTCCCCTCCCAGGAAGGAGGATGACATACATCAAAGTTTAAAGTGCTACACTGGTATCATAAATCAAGCACATAGAGCCTTAAAACGGCCAGGCAGTCAGGAGAGGTAGGCTTGCGTGTACTGTGAGGTGAGACTTGAAGAACGACAAATCTCACAGTTACTCCCCAGGGCAAACTTCAAAAAGTTCTTGTCTGGACCTTTCCAGTTGGGACAACAGAAGTACATGTCTGAAAATTAAAGCACTCTTTCAAAATATTCTCATTCTGCAGCTATGATTCAAGAATGAATGGAATTTGAGATTACCAAAAAATTAAAATAATCCCTTAACTGAGGAATACAATATCCTTGCAGAATGGGAAAGTCAGTGTCAAGTGTCAAGCCCAGCACTTCATACTAAGCAAAATACAATTTCAATTTTTGGTAGTGCAAGCGCAGCCTTTCACACATCAAATGTGATCTACCCTGAAGTAATCAATCCTGATAAGTAAAAGAGTTCCTAGTTCATCTAAGCAGAAAGCCCCAAGGTTATGAAAACCTTCCTCAGTTTCTGTTCATCACTAAACAACACAGTAAGGAACATGCTTTTTGACAGAGCCTCAAGCTGTTACACAAAAACATTTAAAGATGCAGAGCCACTCAGTGAGAAATATCTGTACAGTATTTTTCTCCTCTAAGTCTGGAGAACGGCCTATTCCACAAGACATGCAGAGGAAAAAATATGGAGAGAGGAGAAAAATAGTAATTAAAAAAAAGAAGAAAGTGGGAGGGACATGGATGGACAGGGCAATGGAAGAGAGGCATGGGGAGAGAAATGCCTCATAATTCTACCAGGAAGGCAATTATGAGCAGATTGCAATTGATTTTCTATCTATGTGCTAACTGGAAATGACTATAGTTTGAGACCAGGAAGTAATAAAAATGACTCTGATTCTCGTTACACCATGTCACCTCTGCTTTTGTTATATTCTACCTCAAATATACAATTTAGTAAATAAAATGAAGTAAGTGTCAATGCTTTCAAGCACAAAAATATGGCCTTGTTCAACTAATGGGTACCTTACTTCAAACATATGGTAGAAGTAGTACATTTATTGTAAATATTTAGTAAGCTTGAAGACACAAGGCATTTTAAACATAACTACATATAATAAGAGATACAAAGCATCACTATAAAATAACTTCAGTCCGAGGACAGAAACATTTCAGTCTCTTCATAGAAACTACGGACTGCAGTGTTTGTACAACATCTGTTTCTTATGGTGCCTCAAATATAGTTTCCAGCACCATCAGACACAAAAATGAAGTGTAACCACTGTAATCACTACTAAGGTCGCTGGCTGGCTGCCAGAGCAACAAACATGACGGAAATGAGTGAACGAAATGAGTCTCTCTTGAATAACTTTAAAAAATCCTCTCCACGGCTTCCTATCTACATGTGGGACACTGCTTCACCAAACAGCAAGAGGAGCAGAGTAATATGTACAGAACAGGAAGAAAAGTAGTTTTACGCCATCTTACACATAACACGTTTTCTAACCTCCCTCTTAATCACTACAGCCCCCTGCCCCCTGTTCTTACTAGTGTCGCTCTCTTTCAAGCACTCCAGATTTTAAGAATTATTTAAAATACAGACTGAAGAGATCCATGATTGGAAACTGAGGCTAGCAAATTCAGATTAGGATCTGTTCTAACTGAAAAATAAAGTAAAAACAGTGAAAAAATACACAGACTTTAAGTGTTCAAGGGCAGATTTTTTTTTAAAGTACTGGTTCAAGCCAGAAGTTATGGATCTGATGCAGAAAATAGCTAAGAAGATTTTATGACTTCTGTAATGAAAGAAGTCAAACTAAATCATACATCTCGTTTCTACTGAACACAGAGTTGGTTAGCCAGTCATTTCTGAATACAACAAACACTGACCTGAGCCAAGCAAGTTCCCCATTTCACTTCAAACTGACTTTGAACTGTCTTTTTCCAGCTCCCTTAAGGAGTATCTTCAACTGCATGCAGGATGTATAAGGTCTCACTGAAGAAAATCCAATATAAGTTTTTTGACTTACCTATGTAAAATTGAACAGTAAATAGTTTCATCAAGTATCTAATCGAATCCCCAATCTTTTCAAGTCTCATCGACTGCAAGCCTAGTTCTGTTAAGAGAAAACGCAGCTCTGGAATACCAATAATGTTTTTAAAGGCTAGCACAAGCCAGAGAAGCAGGCAGTAAAATCACTCCAGCAGACTGTTGCTCAGCTCAGCAGTCAGCCTGAAATGCACAATCTACACAGATGAGTCAAATCTGGATAATCCCTTCATGCTCTGTCAGGTTGAGTGTATGTGGTTTGTTTTTAAATTGCATACTTTCAATAAACTCAACTTCTCTTTGCATTTACATTATAAGAAAACAATTTTTAAACCGTGTTTTTAATTGCAGAATACTAAAAACACTCTTAGTGGAGCTCTAACAGGACCTCATAAATAATAACTGCCTTTTTAAAAGGATCACAAATGGTAATGGTAACTGTAAGACCACTGAATGACTGCTGCCCTGTGGAAGTCTAGTGTAGTAGTAAAGGTGTAATAACCATGTTGGACTAAAACCATAAATATGGCAAAGTTTGCGGAGAGGTGAAATACCTTAAATTAGTTCAACTACATCCTTCAGGAAAAATTTAAAAAAAAAGAAAGTTTTTGAATTCTCAAGACTAATTGGTCTAATTAATAAAAAGAAGGGGGGAGAGAAAACACAAAAAGCTTTCCCTGTTTCCCTAAAATAGTTGCAAATTGCAAATGTGTTTCATACTGACATAACAAATTCTCTCAAATTTTGATCCATTCACTACAGTACACTCTTTTGGAGTGTAATCTCACCCTAGAGCATCACCAGATAGAAAATTTAGTTCATTAAGATTTATCTAACACAGTACTAGAAGAAGTGTGGTTGTGCACTCACTGGTTTGCTATATGGGCAAAAGCTAAGTGGTAAGGAGACAGTGGAACGGGAAGTACCTTGCCACTTTGAAAACCCAGACATACTTGAATAGTTTATTTTCTTTCCAGATCAAAAAACTATGCTACTGCTATCTTAAGTATGTTGTTAATCACATAAACCTAAGTGCCACAGTTATTAATTTTGTTTCCTCTTTGCAAACACAGACCAAGAGAATGAGACACAGTAAACAAAACATTTCAATACATCTGCTGTTAAAGAAGCGTGGTCTGCTGTTCAGTGGGACGAGTTTACTTAATCCAACTTTCAGCAATACCAGCTCGTAAGGGCTGTCGGGCCCTGTCAAAGCCGCCAAACCAGAGCCAGGCGCGGGAGTGCCAGACAGGACCAGGACTGGCTGCAGAAGGTGCTGTACAAACAGAGCAGAGCAGAGTTTCCTCCCCCGAGGACATAAAATAACGTCACCGCTCCACAAATGCAACCGCACATGCCCAACGTCACTCAGACATGCCTGCAGAACTAGGTCCAAAACACACAGGTGAATTAAAATTAATTTTTAAGAGAAACTGCCACTCAAAAGCCACAGCTGGAACTGAGAATGGAGCAGCCACCGCTTTCAGAGGTTTCTGCCTACTCCACTTCGGTCGAACAGAGCAAGGCAACTTCTGCAGCCGCTTCTCTCACCCGAAGTGCCGGGAATACATCCCCACTGCTCACACCGATCTATTTAAAAAAACCCCAAACCCAAAAGTTAGACGGAGGGAAAGCAGGGGGTAAGCAGAGTACCTGGAATAAATTTTAAATCCCTCCTCGGACTCCCGGGACTCGCGGCTCCGTGTGTCCCC
>NW_010099974.1:131146-142731 GCF_000699245.1 Pterocles gutturalis | reverse complement strand
GTGCACTCAATCCCACTGTCCATGTCATGCCACTGTCCATGGTCATAACTAAAGTTATTGAAATTGCAGTATAATATACTAAACTCACTTTGACGCTGGTTTTTTTTCTATTTTTTTTTTTCATGCCTCCTCCCAGTTACAACAGTTACTTGCTACGTGTTTGTCTTCTCAAAAAACTTCTGTTTCAAGTTGCATTTAAGAGACTTGGGCATGAAAATGTCACCCATGGTTCTACTTGTCTGAGAGAAAAATGAGGATGTTGCTGCATCTGCATGCCTTTTTTGTTACTCGAAAGCTTTTGGGTGGGCTTGTTTTTATAATTAACTTGGTCTGAAAATCTGAGTTGTTTCTGAAATTATATCTTGGGGAGACTCAGGAGAACTGATTAAAGCTTATAAGGTTTCTGTGGTAGCTTAGTCTAAGTCAGCCGATAATTATAAAGTGAGATAAAAATTAAAGCAGTGAGAATGAAACCTTATATTGAGCAGGGCAACTTGGGAAAAGCCCAGTCCTGGTCAAATACTGAGGAAAGTTGCTCTGCACCTAGGAAGGATTACAAAAACTGCCCAGAACCTCCAGCAAAGCAACTTTTGTGGAAACCAAGAGTAGCATCCTGCAGAGTTTACCACCAGAGAACCTGGCAGCCAACTAAACAGACACAATTTGTGTGATTTGCATTTTGGACACCTCTTCTGCCCATTCTTTTAAGATCCCAGGCACAAGAAAGAAATAGGGAATGAATACTCATACACATTTTCTTTCTGTTGGCTTGCTTGCCTTGCTTATTCTCCAACACAGAGAATAATTTGTGGGGAAGCTGATGGTGTCTTCACACAGGAAGATCCTTAGGAGAAGGGGGGACTAAGAGGGCTACTGTTCACCATAGCTAACATGGAGGATGCCTGTGGACCGTGCAACCAGATATTTCTTGCATCCATAGGGATGAGGAAGAGTTATACTGCTGAACTACTGAACTCCTTAGGGGACAACTTGTCTGCAGAGATAAATTGCTGTTCTAAACAGTAGTAAGAATTAAAATCAGTAGACTTCATTTTTGTTAGTATAATGGGAATTCAGAGGGGCTTTCTCTATTTCTTTTTTTTTTTTCAGTCACAAAGGGGCAAAAAGAAATGAGAAAAAAAACCACAAAATAGGACACTCCACAAACACAGAAAATGAGCACATATATATTTTACCTCTTCTTCCCCCGTGGAGTGTCCCCCCAGTGGCACGTGTCAAGACATTTCCAAAGCTAGGCTTTAGAGTCTTTCTGAACTCTATTGTACATTAGTCTCTGCACCCATAAATTGACTCTAGGGTTATCCAGGGGATAATTTAGCTTTACATACAGGGTTGCACTACTAATATGTCTGTTGGCCCTCACTCATCCATTTGAATTGGCAGAAGTCCAGCTGGAATAGAGGAGTTAAGGGACCCGTTCTTCATGATGTTACATTATCATACGTTTTGTCTTGTACCTCCTGAAGAAAGGGCTAGAACGTAGGGATTGGTGTAATGGAGCAGACCTCCTCCAGTGGTGGGGAAGTGGATACTGGTTTTATACTAGGATGTAGTGTGTAGGGCAGAGTACAGCCCGGACTCTGGCCCAAGGAGAATGTAGATGCAAAGAAAACAGTAATTTTTATGAAGGCTGATCAGTCACACATAACACTTACAGTCAAACTGTTGTGCCAGTTTATTTTTATGAGTCATTTAGAGGAAACACACACTTATCTCCAGTTTAAAGATATGAAGGAGAAAGTAATTTGCTAACAACTGTTTCAGGTTATTTGCAGGGACAAGATAAGAAATAAAGAGTAATTGTTTTGACCCATAAATAACTCCAACTTTCAGATGTCTCTTGTATCCTCTGAATCTGTAAAGGAATTGCATTATGGGCAGAAGAATGATTATTTTTTGTTATCTGTCTGTAAGATGAATAGGACACCTACTTTTATCAGTTTTCACAGTGAGTGAAAAAACATTTCAGAATGTTTGCTAGTTAGGTTATCTTGTGTGACAGAGCCTAACTCTGCCAAGATGCTAGCCTGAATGTTTCAGGAGTTCTAAATATATACATTTTTGTCTGTATGTATATTTGCTCATGCTTTTATTTAATCAAAGGGAAAAATTGTGCTCATGAGATCTGACTTTTTTTTTTTTTTTTTTTAAAATTCTAAATTCCAGTGGTTCAGGCATCTGTATAACAGGCTTGCCTGTGCTATACTGCAGAGAAACCTTCCTCTTTGACCTACTGGGTGTTTCTCTTCTGAGGGAGGAAAGGAATGCTTTCCATGTTAAAAGAGTTCAGTCTCCTCCTGTCACTGATTGCCTCTGTTGCTTAGTTGAGCCCAATTATATGCAGTGGCTTTTCAACGGTGCAGCTGTGAAGAAGGCATGTGTGCAAATGATATCAAGAAAATAACAGGATTTGCATACACAGGAGCGACACACATGCTACTGCTTTGAAGATTTACCATGTAAGGTACACTTACTGTTCGGTAGGACATTCATTGACACTGCCACTTTTCTACTCCTCCTGCTTCGTTTTCCTGGCTGCCATAGGCATAGGCAAAAGAAAAGAGCAGTGCTAACTGTTCATGCAGGATTAATAATAGCCCTTAACAGAAGAAGAGTAATTACCTTTGTCTGGTTTCTCCCTGCTCTAAAAACCTAATAAAATAGACCGGTGGCTACATAGCTGGTGCATACAGTAGTCCTGTTGCTGAATCTGAGGCTAGTTAAACAAAACATCCTTTGCTCCTAAGCTGAACTTGCATCTTAATTCTGAAAAAAATCCATTACTGATGGGTAGATTTCCTGAGCACATTTGACAGCTTTCAAGCTAGCGGTATTTGGCAAGGCCTTTTAAAGTTCTGGGAGATTTATAGTTAAAGAGATTACATAGCAGTGGGTTCAGATCCGATCCCTTTCCCCCAGCTCCTGCACTGGGCAACAATGACAGGAGCTGTCTGTATACCAGAAGGAACAGTTTAAGAGGGGTGGCTGCATTTGGCAATAGAAGCCCCCGTTAGCAGCCGGAAGCATTGGTGCTGAAAAGCAATCGCTGGTGTCAAGAACTTTCCTAGCTAAGCACTGCAGCTGGTGGCAATAAATAGCATTCTAATAAAGGAGGATGTTCAACCCATGACATAAGCGAATACTGTTTCAACCACAAAAAGTAATTTATGGTGCTGCATATGTCTGAAATGGATTTTTTCCAATACATTTTAAAATAAAAACGCTAAGATTTCAATGGAGGGAAAGATCTGCATTTTAAATCAAAATGAAATTGAAAGATCAATGAAAAGTGTACTGCTTTTTTAAGTACGCAATGATACATAACATCTTAAGGATGTGCACTGTCACAAAGCACAATTACCTCCATTCCTAAAAATGAAAGATGCTGTTTTCTGACTGTAAATGTTCTCTATATTGCATCAAACCTAATAACTTCCCATGTCAGTGATAATCCCCCCCCAACGTTTAGACAGAACCATCATCATCTTCTCTCATAAGAATGCCAAAATGATCATGCAGAAAGTAGCAAATAACAATATGCTTGGATTGCATAAACATAATGATTCCTGAAAAAAAATCAGCTCCAGCCTCCATGAAGAGCAAAAAAAGAGGAGTGGATAATAAAGTCATTAGGCTCATTGGACCTGTTAACTTACTGAGTCCACTACAGGAAACAAGTTATTAGTTTTGACATAACCTGTGGTTTATTTGAACATATATTGCTGCTCTTTGTTATACATTCTGTTTATGCCACATGTGATTTCTCTTATATAATTACTGTGAAACACAGCAATGTTGCACACTCTATCATCTCCCACTGGGATGAGCTATGTGGATGTGGTACCAGGAGAAACTGTCTTTTGAGCTTATTTCTGCTGGCTGGTTTGGGGTCTTTTTGGGTGCACGGAAGAGAGGGTAGTTTGTTTTTAGCTGAGTATAGGCTGTCAAGTTAACTGAACGGATGGGTTGTTCTGAAAGGCATTTTATACAGGAGTTTGTTTTGAACCACAAGGGCTGTATGTGCAAGCACACATAATGAGTAACTGGTTAAGTGTTACTCAAGATCAAAATCCTTTGTACTGGAATATGAAGCACAGTATGCACATTTGAAACCCCTGAAGGAAATATCCTTTGCAATATTCCTTTACATATGTTTATTACTTCTCTAGTTTTGCTTTTGGAAGAAACATCCGTGCCTATTTAAGAGACGGCTGATATCCATTTATCAGCAGTACAGCTCTGTACCCAAGCTGATTCCCACCACTGCCCTTTTTCCCTCCCCCTGTAGATGGTTTCTGCTGTCATCTAGGAGCGAAAGAGACAGATTCTCAGCTGGTGCACATCAGCACTGCTATCCCAAAATAAACAGGCATAACTTCACTGGAGTCACTGAAACCTAAGCTCAGACTCGTGGGTTCTGCCGTCCTTGAGTGCAGAGCTTTAAGGCTTATGATGCACACTTCTGTAATGCTTTGTTATGGTATAAACAAACACCGTGCTTCTGATTCGAATTATAATCTCATTCACCCAGAAACCAGTAGAGCTCTGCTTATTTATCCCAGCTGAGAGGATAGCCCAAAGGCTTTTTATGTTGTATGATAAAGTCATGGGCTGCGATTCCAACCACCTCCCGTCCCACCCCGCCTTATAAACAAGGAGGCGACCCCACTACTGCTGGTGCAATTACTTAGATGTGAAACAGTTGTTCAGAGAGTTTTGGATTCAAATCAGTGCAACGTTTATTCTGTAGTGAAGGGATGTGTCTGCTAAGGCTTTAGCTGAAAGAAAGTAGGTTCAGAAAGAAAAAAATGGGTCTCTAGGTATCAGTATGAAGAGTTGGGCAGAAATTTGGGAGTAATTAAAAGATGGAACACCTACCAAAAACATTGAATTGAATGTTTCCTGTAAACTGTGTGCAGCCACAACACACTTTGATTCTGAGTCGCATTTAAACTTGGAACAGAATCCAGCTGCAAAGCCTGGATCTAGATCTGAATTTCCTCAAGTTCAAGGTTGTTGTGATCAGCGGAATTTATTTGGTTCCATATCTAATTTAAATGCAGAACTTTTAAGTAACTTCAATCAGATGTTCTTGGGATCCACTGGAATCATAGCACAATAAAAGCTGAAATTAAACATACCTGGTATTGTGCAGGGATTTTATTAGTATCCAGTTTAAGGTTAAAATAGTGCTCTCATGCAGTCAGCCTATGTTAATAAATTAAAGCAGGAGAGTTTGCGAATGATTTTAAACCATGGCTTACACATTTTTCCAAAGCAAAAGAAGAGAAGCACGGAAAGTTCATCTGAATTCTCAAGGCAGTGCATGTGGTGAACACTAGTTTTCCCTTTTTTTTTTTTTTTTTGTTCAGGTTGGCTAGTGCTTTCTTCTTTTTTCACAAATACTGTACTGGTAACTGAAGATATCTTCCATGTGTGTGCAACATCAGGGACAGCAACATCAGTGATACAAGGACTTTCTTTAGGTGCAGTGCATAGTAGCAAGGAAACCTAAGTATGTGTGTACTCAGATCTCCACAGTGGAATAGTTCTTCTGAAGCTGCAAATCATGTCAAAGGAAGGAACATGGTCTGTCAAGAACTGGGAACTGGAGGAAGAAAAGAATGTGGTATTTACTTAAAATCAAAACAAAACCAGAAACAAAGAACCCAGTTCTTGCTTCTAAGTTTAACCTGTAGTATTTCATTCGCTATGCTGTCTTGATCAAAATCAACTATTAGGAATGGGATAGCTATCAATTGTCCCAACTTTTGTCAACAAGAAACAAACAAACAAAAAATTCAGTGATTCCCTTATTCCCCTTTGCTACATGTTTTCTTCAGTTCAGCTGGGTTAGTGGTTATCTAGGGAATGTCAGCAATGATAATTCTGATAGAAACTCTGTCGCATGTTTTTGGCTGGTGAGATGGTGTTTGATAAGAAACTGCCAGGCAAAGGAGAGAAAGCTGATGGGTAAACTAATGTCCAAAGGCTGCCCAGAGGACTGAGGTTTGTGGGTGCTGTGCTCCTCTCGGCACAGCTGGAAGGCCCTGCCCAGCTCTGCAGGCTGGCTGTGCATTGCCCTGGGAAAGCATCTCAGGGCAGTGAAGTGGGGAAAGGGAGCAATTTCTAGAGCTATGAGAGCCCACAGGGGAAAATAATCCAGGACGCTCTTAATACTTTCAAATGTTTGCATTTTAGTAGCATGGAACAGGGATCTCAAGCTTTTTGGATAGAAGGCTGTAACTTTAAGAACCCAAACTTCAGAGGACTTGACAAATTTTACATCAAATATGAAACTTGCAGAAAGAGCATTAAAAAATATTTAAACTAAGCAATTAATTTCTTACCATCTGGAAAACCATAAACAGTGACAAAAGCAACTCAAAAATTCATATGCCATTAATAGGCTGACTGCTTCAATACAAAATATTCTGCTCATAGCAATAGATTAATGTATAACCAGTCATGACTGGCCTTTCAAACATATCAGAGTAGACAATACTGTACATAATGGGGAATCTCTATATTATGATTGATCTCCAAGATTTATGTTATAAACTACTGGTTATGTTGTTTTGACAATGGAAGAACTAATGAATGAGACAGATTTGCCTGCAGTGATGAACCGTATCATAAAAAAACATTAATAAAGATAAAACATTTGGAAATCTTTATGAAAAATATAATTTTTGTGCTTTTCACAAGGAACAATAGAAGCCAGAAACATGACAGACTTTATCAAGAGAGCTGTTCACTCATTCAGAGTAGGTCTGATTTTTGTTTTGCTGTGCTAGTCTTCACTTCTCAAACCACTGAAGAGTGAGGCGAGTGTTTTCAAGCTTATAGTTGTGTGCTGTTTTTTTTTTTTCTTTTTTTTTTTTTTTCTTCTTACTCAGTGAATGTCATCTTCCTGCTAATCCTGTTATATCATGCAAGAATTGTTTGTGTCTGGGTGAGTTCTTCTTTTCAGCCTTCTGGTATACTCTGAAAATGCCACACAGGAACCACTGTGATCTTAATGTCTGTCTGTTAAACCAGCAAGGCCCACTCATGTAATGAGCTGTGGTGATAAATCAGGGAATCAAGGGTGTTCAGCACCATCTAGACTTTGCAGATGACTGCATCTCAGTGTACGGCAGTTAGAAAGGTTGAAAGGCTGAAAACAAATGGAACAGTAGGAGCTGAGACTCAAGATCCTTTGAATACTGAAGGGAATGGGCTGCTCTATAAAAGGGTACTTTGGCCCCAGTGGCCATCACGGAGAGCTACTCAGTGCCCAGCTTGGCATCCCTCATTTCTGAGTACCTAAATGCCTTCACTAGCTTCATTTTCAGAGTGTTTGGCACTTTCTGGATGAACTTTCTTTATCTTCTTAGCTACTTAGTATTTTTAGCTACTCCAAATCACTAGATTATTTACTTCATGGTTCAAACACACAAATATCTGGCAAGGAATGACAGAGAAATACTGTGTTTAAAAGTTATCTCATGAGGTGGGAACTTGGAAGTGTATAATTGTATATATTAGGCATCAACTAAAAAGGCATGGCCAGAAGATTGAAGCCTGAAAGTCCATCTTTATCTTGTGAAAATTTGATATGTGTGCCAAGGACATTTTTTATCTGTCTTTCTCTCACCCTTTTTCTGATGCTACTTTTGTGCTAAGCTTCTCCAGAGTAAGGTTTATAAACCAGTTCAGCTGGGCTGTGCCATTGAAGAAGCCTATAGAAAATGGATGTCCTGTTGAGAGTCAGGGAAAGATAGATGATTAGATCCCTTAAACTCTCTATTGAGTCTTTCCACTTAATTTTTATAATGTAAAAAATATACACTGGTTACAGAAACATGTGTTTCATCAGAAACATTAGGTAGCTGAGCATGTGAAGAAAGGCTTCTCTATATTTCTAGTGAGACAAAAGTCAATCTATTTGTCTTCTCTTTTCTTAGCTTTTATCTTGGGTCTCTGCTATTCTAATCTTAAAAGCAAGATCCAAAAGGAATTAATTTAGATGCCTAAATTTGGAACACCATTCTTGCAGATCCTGGTTCCAGCAGCTCATTTCCCAGGTGTCCGGGGAAAACAAGACCTCAGCTTTTGACCCTGGAATTCCCCACAGGCGTGAAGTTCTGCTGCTCTCTGTGTCCTGGAGCACCTTGGCTGTACCGCCATCACATTGTCACCTTGTTCAGGCTTTTTTGCTGGCTAGGAGCCAGAAGTTAGGGAAACTTCTCTGTGGGGTTTCAACTGTATGTTAATCTAAAAGTAAACCTACATATGGTGAGTCAATCAATCTCTACTTGAAGTGCAGTGATAGCAACATTTTTCTTTATAGAACACATATGGGAGGAGAGTGAGTTGCTGTCCCCCTTCTTATACAATTGCATTTTGGTAAGTGCATTAATATGTATTTGGTTTTCTCCTTTGTATGAAGGATAGATTCAGATTGAGTTAAGACATATCTGAAATAATATTGTGATGCTCATTCTTGTTCCCACTTTCTGGCCCATGAGGCTTGAGTTCTTTCTGCATCACAATAACTGTGACAGATGAGAGTGGAGACTGTTAATTGTGCCCACAGTTTTGGACTCCCACTTGTGTCTTTCTGATCCCATGAAGGTGCTATAACCACCTGCCTTTCCACGCAAGTGTGTCTTCTGTACTTTGGAAGAATCCTCTGCATTTGCTTATTGGGAAAGCATTTGTAGGCACTTACATACAAGGCTTTAGATTGTAAGTGGGTGGAGACACTCTATGTCCTTTGCAAAGGCTCCTGCTTCAGGGGACAAAAAGAATTTGCCTATGGTTCTCCCCGGTTTGCTCCTGCTGTAATAGGTGTGTTGACCTTCAGGTGGCTGTTCAGCCTGGAAGTGGTTTCTAATGCCCCTTCCAAGGTGGATAGTTCTGTCAGTGAATGACACTGGGAGCCGAGGCCCCCAAATAAGGACTGCAAATTTCTTTCCTCGAACAGTTAAACTGCACAACACACGGTCGCAGCACCTGCTTGGTGCTTGTGTGAGCTCAACAGCGTTTCATACTATGGACTTCTTAGCTTTGCAGAGTTGGTAAAACCTGCTTTATGTTCCAGTATGCATCACTGATGAAAGCTTTTTCTGTTGGGGACCGCTCCAAATGGTATGCTAACAGTAAACATCCCACTGGGATTCTGCCTTACAATCTACTACATCTCCTGGTAAATAATTGTATTTAAAAAAAAGTCAGCTTTATACCTGAACAAATCAGATATACAACTGAGTTGCTTCTCCTTGATTGAGAGCATCCATATAACTGTCTCTATTTATGCTCTCAAATAAAAAAAAAAAAAGACTGTCTGTATTTAATTTCAAATGGAAGTATTTTATAAAGCTGTATAAGGATTTTTAAGAGCATTTGGCAATTGGCTTAACCTAGATCCCTGTGAAATAATTGGTAAGTGATGTCTAGGGGTAATGAGTTAAGCTACTGCTGACTGCTCCAGAAAAATCCCACTCATGATTTCTCAATTTTTTGCTTGGAAGATATGACAACAAGGTACCTTTTGTAGGCTGTAGTATATGGATTTTTATGCAGTGGTCAGAAACTGTAGTCCCTGTCTTTCTAAATTAAGTGGTTAATAACCTCCCTGAACATCCATGGTAGGGCTAAATGACTTTTAAGAACTATGTATAAGGCTTTTTAGAGCTGAGATAAGCCTAAAGCATTTAAGTTGCTAATTTCTGCTGCTAACAGTACTGAATTTCACAGGGAAATTGAAAATACAAATGTATGTGCTGACTTATTTGCAAAGTCCTCTTCAGATTCAGTATATAGCAACCTCACTTTGCCTTGCGTTGGAGAAAATTTAGTCTGAGTACATAGCAAGAACAAAAGTACACTGCAAACATTCTGGTTTGTGCAGCATAAGATTGCCTTTGAATGTTATGTGGGAAACAAAACCAACCAAACAAAAAAACCCAAACCCAAACAAATGTTAAATCAAAAAAGCAAAACACAGGAGTAGGGAAGCACAGCTATACATGGGACTTAGAAACTGAGGTGCCGTCCGTTGTGTTTTACTCTGGTGCAGTCTTTGGCAATAAACTTAGTTTTAATGCCTGGGTTTACCTGTGTCAGAGGTGCAGTGGGAAAACTAAAATCTTACAAGTACTGTTAGATTAGTTGTCTCAGAAGAGTGGTTCACCAATCCTTACACAAATGCTGATGTTCATTGGGACTTCTCGGCATGAGATTTGTATATCTGGAAGAATCCAAGTCTGTTTTGAAGTCAGAGGCAGGTATCTAATCTGAGTTTTTAGTTATTGCTGTAACTATTTTGCTGTGGTCCCTTCCTGCCTCGTTACCATAGTCCATCTGCTTGAGTAAACTGCAAAGTTAAATACCTTCTCAAGCATATAACATACTAAGATGTGCACCCAGAGTACCCCACTATGATTAATTCTGCTGTTTTCCCTTAGACTGCCCTGCATGACTTAATTGTCCCCGAGTCTCAGATGAGGTAACTAGATACATCGTTTCATGCAAAACATTTTGGACTTCAAGCTATAACTTTGGATTAAAGTTTTTAGGAGATTGTCCCACACGGAATTGCTGTTAGGACCAAAGCCTGTCTACCTGCATTGAAAACAGAGGCAGCTGAAGCAGGGCATTGTACAGGAGTTGTGGGATATGCCAGTGACATGTTCCTGACATCACAGCCAGGAAAGCTTTCTGCATCCATAGAGCTTCAGTTGCATTCCTTAAGAATTAAGCTTTATTTTTCCAAGTAAAAGAGTTTAGCATAAATTCACCATATAAATCCCATCTTTCTCTCCATGATTAATCCAGAACCTGAAGAGAGCATTATCTGTGGTTTTTTTTTTTTTTTTTCCCTTATTAGCATGTTTGCTGGGCTTTTTGTCTTGCCACCTGATGAGCCAGAGATACACCACATCCTTTAATGAGAAATCTCAACTTGCAGTTCAGAGGTTTCTGAATTCATTCTGCCTGAACTCTTTCTGTGACAAAACTGCTAACTTCACAAGTAGAAAAGTCATATCTACCAGACAATTCACTACAGGTCCTGATAGTCTAATCCTTGTCTTCCCATTTCACATATTAGTCTAGAAGTAGAAGTCCTCCTGGCCACCTTTGGTATTAAGTACATCGTTGTAGCTCCATTATATTCAGACCATGCAATCAATGTCAGTCTTTTGAATCTGGAGATATTGTGAACAGACTTTCTGATGAAGTTACTCGGCCTCTGACTGTGTCTGTCTTGGCCTCCTAGTGTTCCTGGTAGTAATTTTTTCCTTCTTGAAGTAATTTAATATTTTTTTCTCCTTTCTTGTCTTTAGTATAATTGGGAAATTAAGAGCATTCACCATCCCCAACAAATAAAGCCAAGCAAAAAAAAATCCAAACTCCAAACCAAGCACACTTAAAATCCCTCAGTGGCACAGCTGACATTTAGGGCACAAGGGAAGTAAAGCATCCTTGTATTGCTGTTTCATTACAGCTGTATTCATTGGTAGGTTGAAATGTTTGTCTTAACTTCCATCTTATAAACTCTAAGTGAACTCAGTTCA
>NW_010099974.1:99174-131115 GCF_000699245.1 Pterocles gutturalis | reverse complement strand
GAAAGAGTGAAATATGGAGACAAATCAATAAAGTGCATTACAAGACAGCTGCATTTCCCTTCATTCCTTGGTTCAGGTCAGCCATGCTTCAGCCCATGGAGATGCATCTTGTTTCACTTTCATATGTTTAGAAATATGGAAGAATGGCTGGTCTGTGACTTGCACGCAGCCCAGCATCAGCACTCACTCACTGATTTGAAATTGTTCAGCATTTTTTGTGATCTGATGAGATTTATGTTTTGAGCTGGTTCAGTGACTCAAGACACATCTTTAAAAACATGAACAAAATAACGTTACAATGTGCTGTGTACCAGCCAGTGAACAATTATGGAACAAATCAGTTACACCTCTGAAAGCTGTGGTGTTCATTTTTTTTTTTTTTTTTTCTGAATTCAAATAGTACTTTATGCTCCCTTTTCACTAAATGAAATATGGCACACAGAGGCAATTTTATCAGCTCAAAAATACTTCTTATTTCATGACAAACCTGTGTACCTTCAGTGTGCTCATCTGCCATACAACTTTGTGCCACTCAGATACATCTAAAACTTGCCAATATTCTTGTGGTATCTGTATCACGGTATTTTTGGCAGAGTCCATATACAAAGAAGAGAAATCTATCAGCTCTGTTTTCCTTCTCCAAGCATTGACTTCTATATTGCATCACCAGATCTTCAATAGTTGTAAATCGGCAAATACATAAACGTTTTTAAGTCACTGAAGGTGTGCCGACTTACAGCACAGGAGAAGGCCTGGCTCCACAGCCTGAGCAGATAAACTGAATCGAGGGTGTTTCTGACAAAAATATTATTCCAGTCGTGTGGGTGAATGGAACTTTCCAAAGCAAGAACAATGCAGAAAGATTAAACAAACTAGACAATGAAAGAATGATTTAAAAATATCTTCATTTTTAGCACCTTGGCAAATAGATTGCATGTAGCCAAGTATGTGAGTCTCACAAGCTGCCTCTCAATCTGGACCCGTGGAGCTGAGAGAAAGCACCGCAGTGAGGAGGGGACAGACAGCGAGAAATCAGAGTGAAACTGCAGACGATGGGAACGTGTTGTAAAACCGCTTTCAGACCGTAAGCCAGAGTGCCGAATTCCTTGTTCTGCTAAGGTCAGCACTAATCCTATTGTTGATTCAGCGCTGCAGAGCCAGATGCAAAACCCAACTAAATCTACCGAAATAGAGTGTCATAATTTGGTTCCTCTGTCACTGGACTGTTGAGGCTAGGATCCAAACCTGGGATTTCATCCTTATGATGCGTCCTTTCCTTTGTTTTCCTCTGCTCCATTCACATCAAATACATCTTGCCAAAGAATTCAGGAAAATACTTTTTTATATCTTTGAAGGAAATATGAGGCCAAGAAATCAGAAAATGCTTTGCTGTTTAGCTGTTAGTATTTATAAAACCAGGAAGCCATCACTTAGGGCTTGCTGTACAAAGGCTAGATAGACAGAGGAAGTCGTGTTTTAACATTGTTGGTGGATCAGTGGAAAGCACAGTAATGCCTTTGACTGGCTAACATATTTAAAAACACAACTTCTGTGCACTAGGGTTTCATTAGGGTTTTAAGGTGTCACTGTTGTAATGTGCTGGCTATTATACATATATATGTATTTTCAGGAGTCTTGGACATAAGATACTAGAATACCTATCTGCTAGAAGAGAATAACATAGACAATCTGGAAGGGAGCAGTGCAGAGTAACAAATATGATAATAAAATTCAAAACTTTCCACAAAAAATGTTGGAAGGTTGTGCTGTTGAGAAAACAATATTCAAATATAGAAAGGTCAGAAGAAGATGGCAGCCATCAGACTTATTCTCCATATTCATTTATACTTTGATGTGATGTAATAGGCTTATTATAGCAAAAAAAGCTTTAAGTAAGACATTGGAAAATCTTTCTGTCTACATAAAGATAGGTAGTGGAATGGATTCCCCTAATCTTTCTAAGCATCTCCATTGTTGGAGTTTTTTAAGAATAGATTAGACAGACATTTAAGCTGATCTGTACAGAGAGTCTTGCATCAGAGGAAGGATGAAACTCTGTCTTGAGACCCAACTGTGCCTATAATTTCTGTTCCATGACAGGTAGCCAGGCTTTTTTTTCTACATGTATTTTGTCATTTGTATGTAATGCAATGCCAAAGGTATTATAATGAGGCTGCTTAAACTGGGTATGGAAACAAACTGACTAAATTAATTTTTATGTTTTTCTACTCCTTATGGAGCTATTGTGCTGAGGCAGAACACAAAATGGAGTGTGGTGTGAACGCTCATTATGGAAAAAGAAAAAAAAAAAAGAAAAAAAAAATCCAGTATTTCAATTTGTAATGGAAAATTGCATTTCCACAGTGCTCTTCTACTGGGAGTTTCAATGTGCTTTCAGATATCTTCCTAGTGCCCCGAGGCACTTTGTGTGGTGTGACCCGTCTGTGCAGCTTCATGCTGGAGACAGAAACTCCGAAACGTCCAGCTCAAGTTCAAAAACCTGCTGGCTCTCAGCAGGGCCAGGCCTGGCCTCCTCCAGGTGCAGCTCATTCTCTCTTCTGTGTCATGCTCTCTCAATGGCACTGTCACTTCTCAACTTGCACAAATGTCTCTGTGCTTCTGTCAACACTTAAACAAGGGATACCATCCCATACGACAGGGGCAGGTGTAGAGTTACTGCCCTTTTCTGAAGACCTTTACCAACACACCTTCCATAAGCAACTTCTATGAGAGAAAGGGTAGCTGGTAATTATTAAGAAAAAAAAAATTAAATGTACACATTATATATATTTATATATAAATTTACATGTATTTATATAAGTAAATATATGAAAATAAACCAATTGTATTCCTTTGATTTAGTCTCTCATCTCTCCTTAGGACAGGGACCTAAGAAGACCTCAGTATGTGTTTGTACAGCATGTTGGACCAGAGGCATCAATCCCAGCAAGAATCTCTTTGATAGCATTAAATGAATAATATATCGCACATTTATGTCTTAATGCTACAGTTATATACTGTGTAAACCTGAATTTGCATAAAGTTTGTAACCTTGACTTCATGCTTGTTAAGCCTTACATTTAGGTATTTTTAAAAATAATTATTTAATATTGTTATCGTTTGACACAGTTCGGTAATGACTGACCACTTTACGTGTCTGCTTCATGTTAACGATGAATACTGGGGCCCTGCAAATAGTAGTTGCTGTGTGAATGAATACTTATCCATGTTCATATTATTTTCATTAGGCAAGCTCAGAGGTAAATACATTATAGTAAATCTGTCTGCTTATAGAGAGTCAGCTGGACATTAGGATCAATCTGCTAAATGTCTATGTTAAAAAAAAATAGTGTTTGCCTGGTATTAGGTGGATTCGCTTTCTATAAAAACTTAACTTAGCACTAATATGCCTTATACTGCCCTTTAATGCTCCACTTTGTGGTTATCACTTGTGAGAGGTAACAGTAAAAAGTATTTACACAATATAGTGGGGAAAAAACCTCCAATCTCTCTAATAATAAGAATAACCTTAGCCAAGGAGATTTCTCTGAGAATTAATAACTAGCTGGGGTTAATGGTCACTGGCCTCACCTTAGGCCCTCAATTAATCCCTGAACCTCAACTGTTATTACCTAATTGACTTAGTTTCATTTCGTTTTAACATTTCAAAGTGATCTTCCCAAAATCACACTGACAGAGTAACGTGGTCTCGGTAGATGTGCACTGACACGGTTTCAATATTGTTACTTTGTCTCCTTACACTTGCATTGACGTTTCATTTTGTTTTGACATCGCCGTGCCACCTCTATGGATCTCTGCAGATGACATGTGATGGTGCAGACTAGGTGAAAGCCTGTCCAGGAGTGAGGGCAGGCTAACATCTAACCGAGGGACAGGATGCTGGCTAAAAGCTACTTTATTGTTATTATGGTGAATGGTTGTTATCATTGTGAATATGGCTTGTATGTTTGTGAAGCAAAGAAAGATAAAATTTCATTTGAAATCTTGCTGGTTTTCTTAAAAAACCAACCAACCAAAAATCTTTCCACTTAGATCAGCTTGAAAATGTAGCCTGAAAAATGCACCAGGTAATGCATTTCAAAAAGCATGTTTTTTTGGTATTACCATTTCACCCTTATTTGAGGCTGCAAATAAATTATGCAAATTTCACGTGTTCCAATAACATAATATCAACACAAGTAGCTGAACAGTGTAAGATGCAACTCTAAATCAAGAAATCCTTATAAAAATAGGGCATCAATATGAAGTCTTTTGATTATGTGGAAAAGTTTTCAAAAATCTTTTGAAGCTCTTTGATCCAGCTTTGAAATAATTTTGGTAGATTACTATTGTATGAAACCCATAATTTATAGTAGCTGACCTAAGCTGCTCTTTGTCTAACAGCCATATATGAAACAATAGCAGGAAAGTGAAAAACACAAGGGGAACTAAAACTGCTCTGTTTATTATTTAGCTCATAATTACATCTTCCTTATTTAATCTTTTGAATCCTGGCATGTTCTTAATAATACCGGTTCAAATAATATTTACTATACACAGGAGAGTTAGTTTTGAGTAATGCATTTAGACTATCCAAACTTTGTGTAACTTGTGACCTTTCCTTAACCTAAGCGAGGTCTATTTTATACAGATCGTACTAGATAGACGGTTTCTCTATAAATGGTGAAGTTGCTGCCAAGCTCCCATTGTTAGCTAGTTCATTTTTCAACAGGCACACTTTGGGTTCCTATCACACCACTGTAAAGAGCAAGCCCTTGAGGTTTCTTCTTTTATCAATGTAATAAAACAGTTATTTCCGAATAACCTGCAAATCCACAACAAATTGCCCTTTGTGACTTAGAATAACACAACAAGAGTAATATTTTTTTTTGTTTTTGCAAGCAGCCTTCTATTTTATTCCATAATATTAAATTAATACTTAAGCAGCATTTGTCTTAACATATTTACAATCTTAACCTCCAAAAACCAAAAGCATGTTTCTAACAACTTATTCTTGCTCAGTATTCACTGCCTAACTGCAGAAGATCCCTTCAGAAGCTATCTGAATAGTGAGACTACTTCAGCTGAAGTAAAAGGAAGAATCGAGTTCAATTCTGTGTATTTTTTTTGACCCTCGAGGAGGTGTAATCAGCTCTGGTAAATAATAACAACCTGTAGGACGTATAAGCTTTTGCCAGAATGACTGTGGTTTGAAAACAGGGAGCTAGCCATCTTTTCCCTTCTGAGCCAAGAAGATTTTGGCACAGGACAAAAGCTAAACCTTTGACTTCAACAGACCTTCCTGCAGAAGTGCTGTGCAAGCCAGGCATGAACTTGCAGAAAGCAAGTCTCTTTAATGAAAGAGACCGCTGTAACAGATAAATTCCTGATACTGGCTTTGCCTATTTTCTGGTAGCACAGATGCACTCTTCCCTTAGTCCTTTGTACAACTCTGCTCTTGACACAGGAGTGAGTATACTGCACCAGAGCTCTGCTCTGTCAACGTTCTCAGCCTGCAGAAAGGACCTATATTTCAAACCAAGAGGATGAAGAAGACCATCACAACGTTTCTCCGTTACAACACAGTGTGGAAATTTGAGGACAGTTTCCCTGGTACCTAAAGTTGCTGTTTAAATTAGAGTAAGAACACAATTGCTTGAGACAGTGGGTCAGCCCAAATGCATACAGAACTGGAAAGAGCACCCTTCAGATGTAGTATCAGAAATGGAAGCAGGCAGGAGAAAACACAGGAGAGACTTTTCAAAGAGGAAACAAGGGCAAAGGGGAAGATAATGAATAGATAAAAAAAATAAATGTTTAAAAAAGATGGAAATTTAAAAGAGAAGGATTTAACAGCAAATGGAAAGAGCCATGAATAGTCTTCTGTAGTAGTCTAGATGGTGGAGGAATCCAAAAGCAAGTATCAGGAACGAATGACTTTTTGAATGGGCGAATATAGCAAAACAGGATGAAAATTATTCATGAACTATCAGTACTATTAATGTGACAAAACACTAGTGAGGTAAGCACAGTATGACATTTGGTCCTTTTTCTTCAGCTTTAGATCAGAAGTTGTACTCTGCTCT
Source organism: Pterocles gutturalis (assembly GCF_000699245.1). NCBI lineage: Eukaryota > Metazoa > Chordata > Aves > Pterocliformes > Pteroclidae > Pterocles > Pterocles gutturalis. The sequence goes on along the minus strand of NW_010099974.1, from coordinate 125,029 downwards.
GAGCTAGCTTTAGGGTAAGATTATTAAACTCATACTAATAATGAGTCTCCAGAATGCAGGAATGGAAAAAATATTTTCTTTTTATACTAGAGTGTGACCCACTGTTGTGCTGTTCCTCCTACATGAGGAAGTTTTACTTCCTTGTTCAACACAATTGCATCAATTCCTAAAGCTCAGAACAGGCCTTATTACAGTGCTCGTAAGAGCAGATGCTTGGCAAGTCTATATATGCCAGTGAGAACATCATTCAGTTTTATGCACACTTCTGTTCTCTGGCTTGGCATAATTCATTAGCACACTCTACAGAATACTCCATAAAACTGGATTTGGCTTTAATGTTAAGGTCCCAATGATTACAGCATTATTTAAGAAAACAAAACCAACAAATAACTCACAAACAATGGTCTCTCGTCTTTAATACTAAAAGTTGATGTTTAAATCTCATAAACAGGGAAAATACACAAATGAGGGTTTTTTTCAAGATACAATTAGGAATAACACAGTATTCTTAATTTTTTTAATGTTGTGCTTTCACCATTTAAAATAATGGTATAGTAAAATTTTTATCCTGGCAAAGCTTGTTCGATCACGTGTAATGAAACTAGTACAGTATGCACACTTCTGTGGTTTATTTCATCCTCATTCTAATACAAAGATTCTTAAAGGAGGCAATGTACAAAGATGAGGTCAAAGCTTTGATTAAAGACAGCTGTACTGCTTTCCAACCTGTTATGTCACAGCATTAGGTAGAGGAATAAATAAACAAATACAAGCCTAACCTGATTTATCTGTGTGTCCCCCACATAAATTTGTTTAATGTAAAAACAAATAAAGCAAAGCTTTGATGGAGGTTGAGGAGAATTTTCAACATCTGTGCAGATAAATTTAATTTATTCAAAAAGAAAAAGCACCACTGGTGCATCATGTAAAAGCTGATTTAAATGATTTCATACAACAGAAAGCATATGCACTAGCTAAAACAAATTCAGTTTGCCCTTAGAACTCATTTAACTCAGACAACTATTACTTCTGAATTTTCTACTACGATAACGTTCAGTTATTTTTTCTTTTTTATTCTCTTCTTGATTTTACACATTCCACTAACCTAAACCACAGTTAAAAGTCCCAGGGGCAGCAACACCCTAAATGCAGCTTCTGTGTAGCATCAGGCAGGTACACTTCACAGATTGCTTCTGTGTATCTTTACAGGCAGATTCTTAAAGCTGGTCACGCAAAATAAGCTAAGCACATAAACATAAATTAGTTACAGGTGATTGAATATTTTTTTAAAAAACAAGTCTTTCCACTATAACACATTCAAACCCAAAAAAATACTCTCTATGCAACAATAACTCACTGTAGTGTAGCTATACTACCTTATCTCTGTGGCAAGGGACAGAGCACCAGGAAGACTAAAGATATTTTTTCCTGAAAATTAAAGATTAGTCAAAATTATAAACTCCTGTCTGAAACTTACTAAAAAGTGCTAAAAGCAAGAACTAAAAATTCAAAATAAAAATACTGCATATGCATCTGCAAACTATATCCGAAAAAAACTGAATAGGATTAATACCCTTTCTTTCAACTCAAGGCAAGACTGTAAAAACTCTGCATGTGATTTTTGAAAGCATACAGGCGCACAAAGTATCACTTCAACTAAAAAAAGATGATGAATATGCAGTGTAATGTTTTAAAGACCCTTTCCTTATGGAAAAGGTTATCAACTTGTGTTTTAGGGAGACTGTTCTCACACCTTTAATTCTACAACAGAATCTGCACCTCTGCTTAACTTCTCTGAAAATCTGAACATGGTGAGCATACATGCAAAGCTCTCACTGACTTTCAAAAATATTTTATTCTTTCCTGAATGCCAGTTAGCAAAGAAAAGAGTATTAAAGAACTGCTATCATTAAGAAACCTTTAACCAAGAGCACAAACCTAAGGCCCAATACTGCCCCTCTGAGCAGCGAAGAGGATGGAAATAGAACGAGACTGAACTCCTCAAAACTTCAAGGGGGGCTAACACCCACCTCAATGTACCTCTGATCTCAGTGGTTCCAACAAGAGAAAAACAATGCTCTTACAAGAATACATAAGTATGCAGGAAACTTATCCTCTTTTTTGCCTCATAGAACTGATCCAGTATGAAGTACTGTTTTATCTTCTATTTTTTTTAACTCCCCTTCTTGAACACCAGGATGGTAATCTTCTTCAGAAGTGACCCATGCAGAGAGCTCCTGCACATCATTCTTTCAGACTTCAGTATGCCAGAAAATTGCATGTTACAGTACCTAGAGGGGTCAAGACAGATTCCTTCCTTAAAGTCAGTTAAGAGAAAAATTCCTAGGTATGGATTCCCCGGGGGAGTGAGGAGGACAAGACAAAACACAAGATATTTTGCAGTCATTAAACCACTTATAAAAAAAATCCTAAATTAACCCCAAACTTCACAGGCACATATGCATAAAATAAATCCTTGCTCTTCCCTCCCACACCCCTATATCCCCTAACCCAAATTCTTTTTTAATTGTTAACTTGGGATTCCACTGTTGATTTTAGCAATCAGATAGTGACGAAACACATATACCAATTAGTCTCTCAAAATCTGGCTATTCACTGTTACCAGCCAGAAGTTATATCATCCTGTTTTACCACTTGGACTTTATGAGCTATGCATTATATTGTTTTAAGACCCAGAGTAAGAGTCTTCACCAATTTTCCACATCAGTGTAGGTGTTTCAGTCAGATACCCTAGCACTGAATAAACTTGTGAGTGAAAACATAACAAAGCTGCTTATTTTTAAAGGTGACTCTGTAACAGGGACAAGAACTGAAAGTTGCACCTTTCAGCCTCTGCATTTTTGTCTTTGTTTAGAAAGCTAGAAGCAGCCATCCGGAAGGAAGAAAGATTATGAGTATCTAGCAACTAGCTGTTTGACAGAGACAGAAATGCTGATAATGAGTGGGTTGTGTCTGTCTTTTTTGGCTGATCGCAACAGAGGTCTGAAGCAAAACAGAAACTCTCTATATGTTTGTGTAAAGAGGCAGTAGCATAAGGGCAGGCAGCAGGAGTTCAGCTGAAGTTCAGGGCAGATGCTGCCACTAGTTTACACTGCAGGAAAGTAAAATTGCTTCCGGATTTACCTCTTCCTCCCAACATCAGCGTTGAGCCATGCTGTGTCGCAGAGTCACAATATCGGTAGGAAAGCAGTCTTTTAGCAGGATACCACGTTCACGATGGCAGTCCAGCTCTTCAATAAATCCATACCAGTAGATGACTAATCCAGGGCCAAACCTATCAAGCAAAAAGGAAAAGGAATTTATGTGACTGCGCTAGGTGAACTTTAATTCCCCACCTCTGTGATTCTAACACAAGTAAATCTGTTCCTTTTACTGCAAAATTGGAGAGTACTTGAACTGCACTTAATTTTCAAATTTTAATCAATGTTGAAATGACATGTATCATTAACACCTGATACCATGAATAAAAATGCTATTTAGAGACTCAAACAATCCACACGAAAGTTTTGATTTTTACCTTTGGATATTCTGCACATATTAATAAAAAAAGACCTATGCCTGAAACATTAAATAACATTTAGTAACTTTGATACATACAGAAGTCTCTCTTGCTGTGCACTGTGCTTTATCAGATTTGGATGTGCAAGCATTAAAAATAAAGGGGTCTATGCAAGTCCCAGTTTGTGCAAATTATAATACCACGAAGATAATAATGAATCCTTAAAATATAATTCCTACAATGAGCTATTATTCAGGTAATTATTAATGTACAATAAAATTCAGAAAGAAATAGAAAGTTTCTGCTGTAACGTCTCTGAAATGTGCCTCAGGAATTCCTCAGATATTGCTAATGCTGACCGATCCCCACTAGGCAATCTCAGGAAGTAGCCCCATGGACTATTTTACCCATCAGGAAGGTCAGACCTTCAGGCTGGGTTCATAAAGAAGTAATCACTATCAATCACTGTGTACTGCGATATGTTTTGCACATCAGTTTCACGTTTTTCCTACTGAGAGCACTTAATTAAAGGGCAGCACTACTTTTGGTGTAGTGTTGCAGGAATTTTACAGTGAAATCATAAATTATGAATGTTGGGTTAGAAAAAGGATGTCTAAAAACAGAACTGCTTTCTGTAGTCTAACATTACAGCAGTCTGTACAACATTAGGCCAAAAAGCTTTTTCTTTCCTTGATTTATTATATGCTGTAGTGAACTTGCCAAAAACAACAATGCAGGATGAGCTGTTAGATACCGTCTGCACAAGAAAAAGTTCAATAGAATGTCATGTAATGGTTTATATGCAGAGCTGTGCTCAGGACCCAAGCAATATGGTAGCCAATTTTTGTTAATGTGTAATTAAAATAAAAATGTGTTGGGGGATGCATGGTAACCTAAGTGTTCACTTAACAGACAATACAAGCACTCAAAACTGTGGGCAGTGCCAGACCAGCTTCATTAGGGTGGTTTCTTTCCAACAATGGAGGGAAAACTCTATTTGATGTGCTCTTGTAACGGAACAGACATCAAGGGAAGAAGAAACCCCTGTGGCTTCCTCCTGCAGTTTCAATTAGATATGGTAGTTTCTTGCCCAAAACTGTGGCATAGCATTGCAACATTTCGGTTTATGGCTACTTCTCTTCAACACAGAAGTGGCCGCAGTTTAGTGGCAAAGTAAACTACCCCTACGCAGCACTGGCAGATGTGCTCTTTTGCAACTGAAAGACGATATCTGAAAGTGGGAATGTTAAAACTCTGACAAATCCAGCTACACCAGCTAACGTACTCCAACATATTTAGCACTGAATAAAGTACAGACCAAAAAGCGGATCATACGGAAGGACAACGTTACCTGCATCCAATTCCTAAGTTTTCTCTGGCTGGCCAACAACTTCAGCCTTTACTGTGTCTAAGAACTTCTCTCCAATCTCCTTTGCTTAAGTTCACGTGGGGCCAAGATGTGTCATGACCTCACTGTAACACGGAGGCCAGCTAGCCTAGAAGCAGCAACGAGCAAATGGCAAGTGAAGCCAAGGACTGATGCTCGTTGCCTGTGGTCAGAGGAAGTGATTTGCTCACGCAGGCTGGGCCTACTTTTGTTATTTCGCAGACAACGTATCTGTTCTCATATCAACCAAACATAGAAAAGGGAGAATAGGGTGGGGATGTACTTATGTACTAACCAAAGTTATTTTAAAAGCAAAAATCCGCAGAAGATAGGGAGCACACCTTACATTTCTAATGGGCTGTTTTATGCAAGGTGGAAGGTACGAAATGTACACAATTACTTACTCATCATGAGTGTGTGTGCCAGGGAAAATCTTGACGTTAATAAGCAGCTGCTCAGGCCAAGTTTTGAAGGGCTCATTTTGCTCTGTGTGGCAGCTTGAATCCCCTATCCACCATAAAACGCATGAGGCACTGTGCTTAAGCCATTTGTTAGGTTATTTTTTGAAATTCTAATTTTTAATAAATTATTTTGAGACTCTTCAAGAGGCTAATTTATGTCTTTCTAGCAAATCATGACAGCTCAAGCACAATTTTTCAGGAATAGTTTGTGCTTAAAAAATTATGTTCAGAAATGCCAGATTTGATGATAAAATTTATATACAAGAACATCTGCATATTGCAAGAAGGACGTTGAGCTGCTGGAGCGGGTCCAGAGGAGAGCCACAAAGATGATCAGAGGGCTGGAGCACCTCCCCTCTGAGGACAGGCTGAGAGGGTTGGGGTTCTTCATCCTGGAGAAGAGAAGGCTCCAGGGGGGACCTTGTAGCGGCCTTCCAGAACCTGAAGGGGGCTACAGGAGAGATGGGGAGGGACTTTTTACAAGGGCATGTAGCGACACGAAAAGGGATAATGGATTCAAATTGGAAGAAGGCAGATTTAGACTAGATATTAGGAAGAAATTCTTTACTGTGAGGGTGGTGAGGCACTGGCACAGGTTGCCCGGAGAAGCTGTGGATGCCCCATCCCTGGAGGTGTTCAAGGCCAGGCTGGATGAGGCTTTGAGCAACCTGGTCTAGTGGAGGGTGTTCCTGCCCATGGCAGGGGGGTTGGAACTTGATGATCTCTAAGGTCCCTTCCAACCCAAACCTTTCCATGATTCTGTAATTCTATGAACTGCCAGAGCAAGTACATCTTTAGCATGAAAACATCCATCAATCCTGCTTTTGACTGTGTTATTACAGCGAAACTATCTGCCCTGTGCTGCCTAGATTGCACTTCTTTCACTATGTCATGTCATTCTATTATAGCCCTGTATCAGTCAGCCCATGTATATGATCACATAAAAACCACACCACACTTTTGTTTAAAAACACATAAGTGCAGTACTTAAGACCAAAATTAATTTGTTGACACATTATGCATTTGCCACTGACTATTGGGAACTCCTGCTGCTAAGTGCTAATTTCTCTCTCATTAATGCCCAGAGTTGGCAAATCACAAACAATGCCACTGGTTAATTACTGCTCTAATTTGAAAAGACACTTAACCTTTCTGTGTAAGGGGATGATGTAGGGAAGTGTAACCTAGAAGTAAGAACTATCCTTTTAAATTTGACTTGCTCCAAAGTGCAGATATGACACCATAAAGAATGAAACTTAATGCTGTGAATTACAAAGTAAAGCTACAAATCATCATCTGCCTCAATCATAACATTAAACAAGTTAGTGACTAACATTGGTTTACACAGGTGGATAAACTAAAATGACAAAATGCATACTTAGTATTGCTATGGAAAGGGGACTCATTTAGTAGCTCTGAGAAGGAGAAAAAAAACTTTGAATGTACCTAATGGTCCTAAAACTATATAGATACAGTATGCAATACAGCCCAGGTTATCCCATTTTATATGAAAGACACAATGGAGAAAGTTTAAGCTTAAACCAAAAATCAAGCTTATCAAACTATGGACTCCTATGGTTGTTGTTCTTGCTCAAAAAAAAAAAAAAAATCTCGCAAATCCCTAAAAATGTGCTTACCTTGTATTTTTCCTCCCATGTCTTTAGTTGTTACCCTGAAAAGTTTAGGTGTGAAGGAATGTGGCCAAAACTTATACAAAACTGTAGTTTTACCTCTTCCTGTGAAACTATTATTTTTAGAACTTTACTTTTATATGGAGTTTCTTTTTAAAGCTGAAAAGAAATCCAAGTAACTAAGGTTTGGTTAATTCCATGCAGTAAAAATAGAATAAACAGGAAATACAGACATAGACATATAATAGACATAATAAGTGACAGCAAGTGAATAATAGAGATAGCAAGTGAAAATTGTCCACACAGGTTGCATCAGTTTACCTAAAAATCAACCAATAAATATGTAGTGATCATTACATAAATCCTGTTCGGTCAGTGTCTAGCTTTGATGTTAGAAGTTGTGACTACAAGCCAGCCAAAGCCAATCTAGCTGCACTTGAGTGCAGGGTCAGAGTGCCGGAAGTGCCAAAAAGGAGGTAGACAGGCTTATGACCCCATGGCATGGCAAGAAGATAGCAGGATTACAAAAGCCTATGGATTAGTTTAGGCCTAATTTAGGCTTTATATAGAAGACTAAATTTAGTCTAAGTACTAAGGGCAACAGACAGTGTCTTTCAAAGAATCAACAGAAGGATTTGAGATAGATGCTAGAGATAGTAAAATAGAGTTTGAGTATAGTTAAACATAGCTACAGGCTCAACAGTGCTTTAGATAAAACTTATGTCTGATGATACTACTCTAAGTCTGCTTTGCACTAATTTAAGAGCGTTCAGAGGATCTTTTGTACTGGTTTAATGACATCAATTTTGAAAGAAACCCATAGGTAAGGGCGCACATCGATAATCGCAGGACACTGGGCTTTGTTCTTGGAAAGGCGTTTCACAGAGATATGTTGAAAAGCCAGGAAGGTAAAATTCAGATAACCCAAAGCCAAATGGTTCTTCTGGTTAAAAAAAAAAAATTATCCCATCTTCATATAAGCCAAGGGATCACTTAAGGAAAAAAAGGGAAAGAAAAAACTAAGTAAAATGTGAATCTGGGTTTAACTTGCCCTGCAGTTGAACCAGTTTTGTGCTAGAAAAGAAAAAAGACTTTTATTTATTTATCAAAGTGGCCTTGTAGGCTCACACATATTCTACTCCACTTCAAGAGAAACTACTTTATAGTAATGTCTTTTCTTCTGGAATGTCTGTGTGGGGTCCATACTTTGCTTCTAAGGATTTGCCTAGACATGTGTCTGTTGCAAGTGGATTTTTTCACCATCAAAAAGACTTGCATGTGGTTTTATGAAAAATGCATTTTCAACACACTGCTCGATACTGAGCAGAAATGTAAAACATCTTGCAACCCTTTTTAAATAAATGTTCACTTTATTTATTCTTAGTCTATTTGTTATAGATGGGTTGTATGCATCTCAGCATAATGTAAATAACTTTAATTCCAAAAGACTCTCGAAATGCTGGCATATGAATTATTATGTCTAACATGCATGTATTTAAGCAAATACTTTATCAAACACATTTAGATGAGTATTCATGATATACAAAAGCATAATAGTCCACCTAGTTGGTGATTTTAACCATGAAGGTCACATCTGAATGTGTCTTTGAAGGACTGCATTCTGGTCGCTCGCTTTTTAATGTCAGATCATCAACAGTGCCAGCTGAAAAGCTGGCTTTGTTTCCTTGTTTTTCTTTTTAAATATCAAGCAGACTAGAGAATTACCACTGGCACATCACTACTTATTTCCTGGGAAAAGAGAATTACAAAAATTCACAAATAAATTAGTACATTCTAAGTCAATTTAACATAGTTGTTGAGAAACACAGTTGCGAGTATCATAGAATCATATGAATCATAGAACAGCACGGGTTGAAAAGGACCTCTAAGATCATCTAGTTTCAACCCCCCTGCTGTGGGCAGGGTTGCCAGCCACTAGACCAGGCTGCCCAGGGCCCCATCCAGCCTGGTCTTGAACCCCTCCAGTGATGGGGCATCCACAGCTTCTCTGGGCAACCTGTTCCAGTGCCTCACCACCCTCTGCGTGAAAAGTTTCCGCCTAATATCCAACCTAAATCTCCCCTCTCTTAGTTTAAAACCATCCCCCCTCATCCTGTCACTATCAACCCCTGTAAACAGTCGCTCCCCCTCCCGTTTATAGGCTCCCTTCAAGTACTGGAAGGCCACAATGAGGTCTCCCCGGAGCCTTTTCTTCTCCAAGCTAAACAAGCCAGAGTAAGCTGGTTTTAGCTGTAGTACTAATAAACCTTGAAGACAAAATAATTAATCTCCCCCATAATATCTAATAAGCTTACTGTTTAAGGACTCACAACTTTCTTTTAGTGTACGTGTAGAAGTCTCATTTGTGCCAGTGGAGGGAATTTAGATATTGGCAGAGCTAGCCTAGTAGGCAACAACCGCAGACTACATTTTCAAGTAAGGTCAATTGGCATCAGTCCGCCAACTTCCTTATGTCTAGACCAGTTTACTACTGCTGACGACACAGTATTACATATCTTGGCAAACATTTAATAGCCACTGCTCAGAAACTGACTTTGATTAGCAAGAAATCTTCCATTTAAACAGGTACCACAAGCACAGTTCAGAATAGTTTATAACAAGGCATTGCTGTTACTGTTCATTATATAGTTTTAAAATCAAATAAAGGTACTTATGCATGAAGACAGTCCATTTTAAAAACTCTGAATGCAATTTAAAGATATCTGTGGGGTTTTATTATCTCCGTCACTTTTTTTTTAAATCCTCCACACACTTCTGTGATCCAGTGACACACACACACTGATTTAAATAAAAGATGCCTTCAAGGCATTACACAGCACCTTATTTCTTTGACTTCACCAAATCTGGTCAAATGAAAGAAAAAAAAAATCCAATACTTAGTAAAATCAAGTTAACTGAATTATATTTCTTGCTTTAAAAGTCTGATCCTTAACCTATAACTCAGAAGACTACATTACTTTTGGGCCCAACTCCCTTAAGTTACTTAATATTGTTTTCCTGCAAAAACAACTGCACAAAAATACATTTGCTTGCAAATGTGGCTCAAGAAAAAGTTTAACAAGTTCTGATCACATACTTTTAAAGATAATAGGAAACTTGTCGACAGCATTAGCAAGCATTTTATCAAACCTCACACACAGAAATTAGCATATTATGTCTCAAGAATCCAGACATCCAGTTTATGCTGCTTAAAGTAAAATTAAGCAACTAAATCCTAATCTGCTTTAAGCTTTGATGTTACCACAGTAGTTGGGGGAAGTCTTATTTTTACTGAAGACAAGGAAAAACATTAAAGTCTATTGATATTCTATGAGACTCCTATTTCCAAGGAGGTTTTGACTCAAGAGCGGGCATTTATTTTGGGCTGAGAAAGGTAGGCATTTCCATGAATGTTGGATATAGGTGCTATATGCAGTTAATGTGGTTGGAAATGTCAGGTGAAAAAAAGGTGGATGGAAACTAATATCAGGTCTCTGTCTCTATAGTCACACCTCTCTTGGATATTATTAAATATTAATGAGCTTTTCTTTTTATACGAGCTGTTTTTTTTATCTCTGCAATGAGACTGTTAAGGCATCAGTCAAGTAGCAGCATTTAATCAGGCTTATAATATGATTTAATTGCTTTTGGCATTTGGAGAAATAAAAACAAATCAAGTGATATTTACATGGAAATAAGAGACCCTTTAGGATATTTTAGAATTTTGCGTAGCACAATTTTAAAATGCATATTAACAGAATGCACCAAAAACTGAGCAAGTCACTGTCATTAAAATATTATAAATACAACGTAACTTTTAGCTGCATAATACATTTTTAATAAACAAACTGTCGAAATACATTATTCACTTACACTTATTCATTCAGATCTGAGTACTGTTCTGCAAGCAAATAAAGGATTTTTATAATCCTCAATGACAAGTTAGGGTTTTAAAAAATATAGTTCTCATGGAAATTAACTTTTAAAAGCTATGATTAAATAACATTAAGGTTACAGTGATTTACAAGGATTAAGGCTTTCTAAGTGAAGACTGATGCAGTGAGTGAGAAAGAAAACACATACTGGCTCAAGGCAGCTTGTGATTAAGACAAGAGAGCCTTGAGTGAACTCTGAATTTCTCAAATTTTGTTGATTCATGTCCAAACTTCTACTGAAACATATTATTTTTGTTATTTATTAATAGCATTCCAGATGCTCATCTCTCAAAATGGCTGTGTGTACTTAAGGCAAAACATTTTTTTGCCAGTCTCAGCATCTACAAAATCAGGTAGATGCTTTACAGGTCAGACTGTAAGGTTCTGTGCCATACAGAGAGACTATAAGGTGCCCCTTATGCCTGCACTGCAGGATTGGGCTCATGTAGTGAAAAATAACATGGTACTCACATCAACATTTTAGAAAAGAAATTGCTAATTCCTATACTGCTGGACTGTTTCATGGAAATTATGGCCAAAGTTGTCTCTGGTTTTAGTGGAGATCACTTAGGTATGCATTTTGGAAAACAATACCTTTTAGCTGCCTGGGAAGCTAGTTCCAGTATCTGCCTAAAAGAGATAACAGACAGTGTTCCAGGTACCTTACTTGGTAATTTGGAGATAGGTCCAAGTTCCCCTGAAGCATAAGGATCCTACATCACTTAACCTTCTCAACACAGGATAAAGCAACTTCAGGCACTCTGGATGATGGGCATGACTAAGCAAAAGAAGCTCAAACAAAAAATTTCAATCTGAAAGGCACGATATAAGAAAGCTTTTTACTTCTTCTTTTTCAAAAGTTTCATAAATTCCTTTCTGATGTCTGTATTAGCTGTTGCATCTACAGACTTGTCTTTTACAATTCAGGGTTAGCACCTCTACAAGAGCATTAATGTGTTCCTGTTCAAAGCAGCAATACCCTTCAATCCTGCAACATGCAATTTGATGACTAGTTTACTAAAGTTATGCTACTTCTTTAAGTTGTGCTACTTGTATATAGCAGTTAAGACACTGCAAGAATGCTGCTATCCTTTGAAAAGATGGGGAGGAAAGGTGGTTGTTTGCATTACAGAATCATTCCCTATACTGTCGCTGGAAGCAATGTTTTCTGATTAAACCTAGGCAAAGAACGGTGCTTCCTGAGGTACTTGATTGTTACTCAGCTTCCCTGAAAAAATCTTATGCCATTACTTCACTCTCCAGACACTGTTGAGGAAAGGTCATTATTGTTCGATTCTGCACATTTGAAGTTGTGGATCAGTGTTGAGAGGAGTTACTGAGGTTATTTCAAACATTTTGTTAAACCCACAGCAGTCCTTCCACAGGAATGCTTGGCTGCAAACCGCCTCTTATTCTGGGTCACAGAAAACATGAAAAAAGCTTTTGAGTACAGTCAGACTGAGGTCCATAAGGGCTGGTCAACACATGTTGCCATTAGGTGATTAATAGTCGTTTATTTTTAGGGCTGGAAGTAACAGGCCATCCTAAGGCCAGTGCAAGATGATATCTGAGTAATCTGTGAGTGCCTCATAGTTTGCAGCAATCTTTTCTTTCTGTGCAGCTGTTTATCTGGTGACGGTGCTTGCCAGAGTGATAGGATACGCCAAAAGAGCATTTAACAGGGGACACAGAACTGCTCTCACAGCAATTTATTTTTGTTGAATAATTATTGTAAAATAGAACCAAACTAACTGGAAAAGTTGTTCAGCAAGCTTTGATAGCAAAATTTTTGATAAATAAATGTACTATATACCTGTGTGACTAGCATTTGCCGAGTATAAATCTTGGTACCAGCATTAAAGCTATCTCAAGACATTTTGAATGAATTATTAGACAATTCTGTATCCCTGAATCCTTATACACAAATATACAATAAAACAAACAATGCAACAGATGAATTAACAAATGGAGGACAGCTCGTTTGGGCTTCCAACTTCCCAGATCAGAGAATTACTCCTAGACTGGATAGTAAATCACACTGCGTACCTTCACACAATGTTGCTCAGCAGTTAACTGCCAACACACTATTGTGCATAATTGACAGGTAGAAATATTTTATGTATGATGCTGTACTTAAATTTACTGTCTCTCAAAGTGTAAGTCACCTATTCATATTGAGCAAGGAACAGATGAAAAAGGAACTACTTTGTCTGCTGCCCATTACTGTGGCCCTTTGTGCCCACCCAGAAGGAAAGCAAACACCTCCTCCAAACTAGAATATTGTTGCCGCCTTTGGAATCAATCCACTGGCAAACTTTAATTGTGACTGGCATTCACTTGTTTCATTATGAATCTATCACTTATGTCTAATGTCTGAGGCTCTTCAGCTTGTCTCACAGCTGATACGTATACCAAGTATCTGTACAATCCGAGTTGGCCCTGTCTCAATTCATATTTGAAAATAACTTTATTTTTAGTTGTTATTAGGAAAAAGAGTGCCTCCTGATATATATGTCTTAAGTAGTAACTCGGATCACCTGCAAAATATCCACTCTGTCAGAAGACTACACGAACATTTCACACGGTTTTAGGTGGAGATTGTTCCAGAGACTTCAGGAGACCACCATGGCAATTTCTACAATTGTTACATTCATTATGAGATCAAGTAAATGCATAACAGGGGATGTGCAGAGAAATCTACTTATTTCCTTTTCCACAAGGAACAACTTTTTGCCTTCTGTCCCCCTCACATATATGTATTTATATACAAACATACATACATACACACACACAAATACTTTGTGTCTATCAGCCAAACACAGCTCTACTGCGTGCACCTTCTGAAAAAATGATAATGCTATTTAGATACATTCACAAGTTATTTGTTCTTTCTTAGTACATACCAACACTAGAAACAATTTCATTTCAACTTTCTTTGCTTACTACACACTGAACATTTCTGGACTCACTGTTAAGGTATGGAATTTCGTTCAAAAGGAAGATATGCAAATGTATATTGCCATGGAAAAGAGCCTAGAAGAAGGGAGAGGAAGAATCAGAGGGAAATGCTATCACTTGCGAAGGTTTAAAAGCAACAGCAGATCAGTTGAGATAGCCAGTGACATATTACAATCCGTGGCTGATGAGAACTGAGCAAGAAAGAAGTCTGCAATATGATAAAATTGCATTTGTATGAATATTTTCCCTTATACATGTTGAAAATAGTGGAAGACAAGTTGGACTCCGTATTCATGTGGGGTTTTTTTTTAATCTTTGCCATGCAATTGCTAGATTGATCTTGCGTCAAGTCACTTACTCTATATATGGCATTTCTATGTTAGCTATTCCCAAAGATGGTATGAAGGTTATTATCTCAATAACCACAAGGCCTCTGTGTTAAATATAGCAAAATCCTTTTAGACAAATTTAAAACAAACTGAGAGTGACTACAGTTTTTTTTTTTTTTTCCAAAGATCAGTATAATAATATGCACCTGTACTGTTCAATTGTAAGACACTGTAAAAACTACTGTATTGAAAATGGGAGTCTAATGTCATCAGTGGGTAAGACAGGAATAAAATCCATGCAAAATGTTGCAATATTAACATCATGTGTCATACAAAGGTTTTTCTTAGTTATTGCTGATTTGGTGTCTGGTAACCATTACTGTTAAGTATGTTTAACACTTTAATAAAGTAACAAAAGAAGAAAAAAATCCATTAAGCATTGAAAACTTTTAGTACTGAATAATCTTTTCATCCTAACTATTTCTCTCCATCCTTTTTGGTTTATATGCAGTGCATTTTATAAAGGAACATTGTTGGCTGGCAGTCTTCTAAGGGCATCAAAGATAGCACTAGATGTCTCTTTTCAAACAAAATAGAAAAAAAATGAATTATTGAGCTGCTAGTCCTGTTCAATTCCTGCTCTCTTTAAGACGAAAGTAAAACTAATAGAAAAGCAATGACAAGAAAAAAAATAATGAAATACAGCTTTTCCCTCCAAAGATAAATTAAGCTCAAGCAAGTAGCTTGGAACACTATGAACAGCTGACCACCTAACAGTTTTACCAAGCTTTCCGAGACTTGGCTAACTTCCACCTCAGCACAGCTACCTTCTTGTTTTTCAGTTCTTACATTGCCTAAAAGCTCAGAGTAAGTACATTAGGTGATAAGATTAGTATCTGCCGTGAGCAGCTGTCTTTCCCTCTCCCCTCCCTTGCCAGCCAAGAATTGTGAGGAGTTTTTTGTTATTTACTTTTTAAAGTGCTTATTTTCTGGTGTTCTCTCTGGGTATGTGATTGCAATTGCAAAGGATGCTATATGCTCAAAACGTAATGAAGGTCAGAGGTTAAAAATGGTTCCTGAATTCCATGGTTGCTGTACTCTTACAGGAACCTGCCAAGAAAGCTGTCTCTCACACAAATCCACTTGTCATGAACAGCCATCATAATGCAGCTTAAGGAGAGGCGCTGACATAAGGTTTCCATCTGCTCCAACCTGAGTACAGGTCACTGAATATGCTGGAGATGCGAATGACACCTTCAGCTTGAACTAAGTAGGGGAAGCCCAACATAGACAATAAAAGAGACTTAAGATATTTTTCCTGTCAGTCTCCTCAGTTTAGAGCACTCTTACAAAAGATTGGGGTTTCTCTGTCTGGTCAAGCTAGTCTGTTGTTAGCTGGAAAGTAAAAAAAAGAAAAAAAAAAAAGAAACCCAAAAGAAAAAAAGAGAAAACTAGATCAATAAATAAGCAAGAAGGAAGAACAACTACACCTCATGAAATTAAACAGTCAGTGAACATTTAGGCAATTTGAACTATTTATTTCTGCATCTAAGGTCTCTCCATACCGACCCCTGACTTTTGACAAAGATTTGAAAATCTCTTACTGTATCTTTGAGGCATCACATTTTTTACAAATTAGTATTTCTACACTTGAGATAACTTTTATACATAGTTTTAAGTAACTGAATTGACTTACAAGTAGGCTGCACACAACAGACTAGCACACCTTAGACAACTACATTTTACTACAGGCCAATGCAAATACACCCAGCTAGTCTGGCACCATCTTTCTGAAGAACAAGATGAATCGGGGAAGGGATTTGGAGCTTTTCAGCACCAAATCTTTGCTATTTGGGATTCCTCCAATGACAAAGTTATTACCGTCAGGCTACTGAGATGCAAACTGACTCATTATCACTTGAAATAGTTTGGTATGTTCTGTCCTGGTAACAAAAACCAGCTACCCAGTCAAAAAACCCAGCTGCCCCATACTCCTTCCCCCCTCAGAAGTATCTGACAGTGAGATGTATAAATGGACACAGGCATATATGTTTTTTCCCTCAAGCCTCTCTAGATCTAAAGCGCTAGGATGAACTGCTAAAGGAAAACTTGCACTGCTCATGCAGGTATAGTATTTTTGCTGAAGGTAAACAGGACTTACACTTCAAGACTTGAATATCTCTCCCTCTCCACAACTGCTAAATCCACATTAACATTTTTAAAAGCTATTTCTAAAGCCATACCAATAGATTAAGCATTATTTTTAGTTAAGTTCAAAGAGAAGAAAGAGCATGGCTTTGCCTGCTCTACCTGATTTCACTATGGCAACAGCAGAAAACCAGTAAATTCAGGAGATTAAGAGAGCTATAATTCCAGCTGTACCTGCAAAAATAATAATTAAACATTAATTTATAATTTCTTGATTACCTACAGGCACTTTTGAACCATTCTTTAATTAAAGAAAAAATCACGTCAGACCACATATAAAATGATAGAAATGGTATAGCAAAGTGCAGAACAGCCTCTATTTGCTTAAGCAATGTTTCCATGTTAATGTAGTTATTTGCTCTCATTTGCTTAGCAGTGCCAATATTTAGTACAGTGCAAATTTATGGAAATCTGACTTTGAAGAGCTTTGTGGTACTCCGTGATTTTTAATTTTTTTATATACTTATACTGAAGTGCCTTGATGAGCTTCTGGAATAAATGAAATATAAGCGAGAAGCACATAACATCTTACGACATCTTGTGAGGTAATATTGGCAGTAGCATGTCGTAATTGTGCGTAAAATAAGTTGATTGGTTTTACATTGGTTTCCTTTGCACAAAAGTCTCTTGCTTAACTATAAAAAAGGATGGATAAAACCAGATTGATTTGTAAACTTTTTCCATGGGCATTTAAGGATAATTGTGCATTTGCACAGTACTATGCTTATACACTGCAGGGGTTGGGAGATTGTCTAATATTTATCTTAGGGGAACCCAAACTGTATTTCACTTTTTAGAAAACAAAACAAATCCAAACCAGATACTATATTTGGATTGCTACTATGTAAACACATAATAAACAAAATCTAATACAAGAGCAGATGTGGTGACAGTAAAGGAAAACTTTCGCCTTGTTGATATCACCGTCTGGCAGCCATGACCAATCTTAGAAGGTTTGTTGTCTTAAATAGTAAAGATCCAGAAAATAAAACAAACTTTTTTTAGCCAGTGTTCAAGTTGTCCACTTTTTTACTGCAGATAACTATTCTGACTTTTGTACATGATCTGCAGTTTAGCTAATGTACCCAAAACATTGCTACAGCTCTTTCCAAGCCTGCACATAGATATAGCCTGTAATAAAGAAATGATATTTCCTTTTGGTTTCCCACAGGAAGCAGGAATCAATCTGTATAACAGCTGATCGGTAAAGGAAAGCAAAGTGATGCACCTAAGGAAAGTGCAAAATAATCCTATGAAGTGCTGGGAGAGAGATTTTAAACAAAAATCTAGAAATATTGCATTTCCTTAAAGAGTTGCTTAGCCCTCCTCTGGAAACTGTAGACAGGTGATTCAAGAAATACAGAAAATATCCAGATACGGAGCAAGGCTACTACAACGTCCAGGGAAATGAACAGTTGCTCATAGGAATGACTAAATGAGTTCAGCCTTTCCAGCCTAGGAGAGCAAAGGCTGAGAAGAGGTGTCCTTGTCTTCCACCAACACACCAGGGAGACCAGTGCTCTGGGTCTACAAAAAACTTGCAGTGAGGGCAGTGGGATCAAAACACTTTAAATGTTTTCAAGATCCCACTTGGCAAGTTTAACAAACAAGTTATAAGACATGGTGTTTATGATAGCTGGGGACTAGACGCAGTGACAAAACATTACACATTTCTAAATGTAGTACATGAAACTAATAATACAAAAATATTCTCTCAAGCAATTTGAAATGATATCACCACTGCTAACAAAATTAAACACAGACCCAAATATTTTTTCCTACCTGAGGAACAAAGACAATGTAGAAGATGATGTATATTTATAAAATGAGATACCAGAAAGTTATTCAGAATGCAGGAAGATAGAGTTTTTAAAAAAGGTAAGATTAAAAGGAATCTCCTTTTCCAATGAGCAACATGAATCTGAACCATTGCTTATTTGCCCACAGACATAGTTAAATAATTTAGTTTTCACAAATAATAATGGATTGCCTGATTTTTATCAAAGGTAACATCTTTAAATGGCAAAGGTTCTCTAGGCTTGAAAGATAAATACATAAAGACAAGCAAACTTTTCTAATTTAAGAACGATATACAACTTTTCTAATTTCTCTTTTTGTTTTAACAACAGATACACATAACCTCAAGCTCTTCTGCTTCAGTGTTATCCAGGTTACTCTGGCCTAATCCTCAAGCCCAGAGCAAAGTGAACAATCAAAGATATGTTGAAAGAAATGTACACAACCACCAAACCTCAGAAATCAGGCAATAGCTCCGTCACTAGCTTCCTGTCCTAGTTTTCAAGGAAAAAAAACCTTTATTCTCTGTAAGTAACACTCATGCCAGTCACACACTCCATCGTGGTGTTTTTTTTTTGTTTTTTTTTTTTTCTTCCCCCCCCCACCCCAGATTCCTCTTAAGGTTCTAGGTGTAACGTACATAGCTCATAAAAGGTTCCTGGGACCAGGCGACTGCCTCCTCACCCCTGACCCACCTGGACAGGGTGACTCAATGTAGATACTGCAGTTCATAAAGCACAGAACAAATCTAATGGCAAGTGAAGGCATAAAATCCTCAGTGGAGAATTTTTACCTGTAAAACAACTTTCTGGCAGAGGTAAATGTGATGGGTGGGCTGCCTACTGATGGAGTATAATGCAACACCTGCCACCTCCAACAAATTTACCCACAGTAAAAATGGCTGAATAGGGCTGAACATTTTTACTTACAAATAGAGCTTAACTTAACAGTAAAGCTGAACAAAGCGATAGCAACTGAATCAAATGTGACAGCAAAAACCCCATTTTATGCACACACTTTATTACAGTTCTTAACTTTGTATAGCTAGGGAATTTATGCTTCAGCATGTCTAAAACTGAATTGCAGAGACACACACAGTGGTAATTTTCTTTACAGTCACCTACCAACTGAAGGAGGAAAAAAGACGACAACTATTCCAGAAAAAAAGAGTGTACACTCAAGTCCTTTGTCTTCCCTGTTCAGCCACTTACAGAACAAAAATATTTACTGTAAGGATGAGCCATAAAGTGTCATAAATTAAATTAAAAGTGTGAAGAAAGAATCACCACTATCTACTTTCCTATACTGCTTCTTGCAAGAATCCATTTCATATAACACATGTTTTTGGGATACTTAAACAAGAGGCACGAGAGATGAAAAAAGTTTACAGAATATACTGTCACTGTGGATTTCGTCTGTGTGAAGGCAAAAATGTAGAAAGAAATGTGAAGCAGACTTGTGGTGTGAAACATCTGGACAACAATTAAAATAAAAAATCTGAAAAGCATTATGTTAGAAAAGCAGACAGTTAAGCCATAGTCCTCATTCAGCATTAACTGGCACTTGCCAACAATTTTGCAATGAGAGCTGACGATAAATAAACAGATAGAAAATGATGACACCTAAATGTTCACCCAATTTCAGAAATACAAGTTGTTTAAGAAAAGTTACATGAGGAGCAAGCAATCATCTTTTCTGACTTCATATATAGGGCTAAATGAAATATTATCTATTCTTTGGATTTTTCCACAAAACAAGAGAAACAAATTCAATAATTTTAGCATACTGCCAGATAGGTGAGTTTAAATATGAAGCTCTTAACTTATAATAACTATTTTAGTTTATTTTTAACACTAAAATACCTTTGAAAATAATTTATCTTTTGTAAATTCCAATGTTTCTAGATGAATCTGAAAAATTCAGTAATTATCACACTGGACTAACTTACACTTAAATGAAACATATAACTTTTAACTTTTACATATTTTGGTCATTCTAGATGTATTAGAGTCTAACAAATAATTTTAAGACATTGCCAGAAAGGTAAGCTTGACAATACACCTTTTTCAATGACAAACAATCCATGAATTGTAAAATTAAATGTCAGTTTTTAAAATAGTAATTGGAAGTAGTGATCAAACTTGTTTTGAGATATTTCTGACTTATTATTCTATTTTAACAAGGTCATCTTTAAACATTTTTTTGTCCTGCCCAAAGACTAATTATTACAATGCTACCTTCAGAATAAGTGAAGGGTAAATATTTGGCTCTCAAAAACGGTCTTATGGGAAATGTGTATTATGTTTACTGTTATTAGATGATGAAATGTCAACAGACTAAAATATTTCTATAATAAATTATTTCATTCAATAAAAGCATCAATAGTTTGCCTGGTTTTAAAATACAATTTCACTATAATGCATTGAAAGAAACAGCACTAATGTAAAAGCCCTGCCATGTGCATTAGTCCGTATTAAACCACAGCCCCCTAGGCCCCTGATTTAGTGTATTGTTAAAGGTCTGACAAACTCACAGCTACAAGGATTTCAGAGATCAGACTAAAAATCTTTACTTACCACTTTGTTCCTTGATATAATCCTTCACTGACTGTACTAACGATAGGCCAATAATTCTGAATTCCCCGTCTTGGTAGGTTTAATATAAAACCATTACAATAGACAGTATCTTAAAAAAATAGTGCCTAACTTCAAGGATGTTGTGCCTACATACACATACATTACATAAAACTGTTTTTGTGTGTGTGTGTATATATATATATATATGGCCTTTTTTCAAAACTTGTGGGGGGCAAAATGGTTTTGATTACCTCACTAAAACACAAATAAAGAAATACTGACCATTCCATCATGAGTTGCAGCCATTGGATTGTATGATAGGGACCTTCCAAATAGAATTGATGAAAATGTATCTTATAAATAATGCTCTGCCCATTAAGGCAAAGATAGCCAACTGACAGTTCACAGGATGATTGCAAGGTGGTCAGCATGATGACAAGCGAATTCTTGCAGTAGTTCAAAATGAAGAAAAAACATTAATGAACAAAAAATTACTCTTCTCTGGATATATAATCTTGTTTATTACTTCTAATTTTTTTCCCTCTTTTGAAGCATCCTATCTCATTCATGATTCCCTTACATGAACGGAAGGTAAACAGATGCACTGAAATCGCTCATGACACTAAAGCATCTCACAGTCGTGTATTTTAATTTCTGGCATACATTATGATCTATACTTAATGGATCCTCTGTTCTTATGCCATTTTTTATTATATCAGCATGTATTTTAGTCATTGATCAGCAACTTCATTTGCCTTTTATATCATAATTTGACATCAGTACAAGAAACAGCATGAGATGCAAACAAAATGATATAGAATTACTAAATAATAGTTGATGATGAATTATATTTGCGATTCATGACTTGTCAGTACCAGATTTAACAGTAGGTAATGAAAGCTTCTTTGTACTTCACTCCCAGAAATTCAATAAAAGCAAGAAAAAAGCTGCTTTCAGAGTAAAAAAAAAATTGCAATTACCAATTGTTAATCACATCGAAGGATTATTGGTCTTTCTTACTAAGAAGTCAGGATGGACATGAGGTGCCTCTTCATAGTTACTGTTATGAGTGAGTGACTTGGTGATCTCAGGTGGATCTCTAGCAATCAGCACTGCTTCCAATAAAACCCTGCTGCACTGGAATGCTCTCAGAGTTCAGCTTCGTCCCAGGAAGTTTCTTCTCCAGTTGTTTTTCCTAGCTGTACAGACACTAGAGAAGCAGTGCAGAATGCACTGTACCCCTACTTGGCTGAGCAAAATCTGGAAACTCAACTCTTAACATTCAGTTTGACATCAGACTAAAAATGAAGAGTTTTAATGCAGAGCTTACCATAACAAAGGAACTTAACTATGTTTTGACCTAGTAACATTAAAATTTAGTCCTTTTGGATCAAAATTAAACACTCGACATTTTTGAAAAACAATTTTTTCGTTTTAGTTTGCTGAAGCATGTTTAAGCATTAAATGGCATTTCCGCCCCCCTCTTTTCTTTTAAGGTGTTGCAGCATGGTTAGACTCCCTTAACTCTATAAAAAAAAGTAGGAGGAGATACGATCATCCAGAGCCACAACAGCCACCCACACTAAACACAGGCTGTTTCAGGACAGCAGTTGTTGCTTTATTAAAAATTACATGAAAGAAAACATTTCAAGTTCACCCAAATAATTGATATATTCTCAGCTGAACCGAAGTAGACACTTCACTTTGACTTTTGTAGCAGAAATGTTGAAACTTATAAAAACTTTGTTCTCTGTCCAAAACTGCCCCAACAGTTATCAAAAAATTCCTAAACAAATTTTCTGGAGTGACAATGATTATTTTCAAATAAAAGAAAGACGAATACTATAAGAAATCAAAGAAACAGGTCATTCTGATATCTGATAACCAAAAGGAATGTTTTGGCGTAAATGAATTTATCTCCACTGCAGTGTGATGAAGCTTTTCATATTTTTAGTACTTGCTTATCTCTGTTAATACACTCAGGCACGCATATGTCTTCTGAGAGGTCTGCTTTAATGGCTGAGCTTTAATGGCTCAGCCAACAGGAAATGTTAAAGGACACCAAAAATTGTTACTAGTAGTAGTTTGTTTTCCATGAACAATGCTATGCACTTTTAGACCTCCAGAAATGCCAGGCTGATCTAGACATAACAACCCTAACCCCAAACCTGGAAAACAGACAAATGAAAGCAACCCGAAAAACCTACCCCAAAACTGGAGGTACACTTCGTAACAAATTAAACATTTTCAGCTAGATGATTTTAACATAGTATTTATTTTGCACTTCTCTGTCCTATCTTTTAACTTAAAGTTGTTTGTAAATTATATGTGAAAAGATTCCTGGGAAATAT
Source organism: Pterocles gutturalis (assembly GCF_000699245.1). Lineage (NCBI taxonomy): Eukaryota > Metazoa > Chordata > Aves > Pterocliformes > Pteroclidae > Pterocles > Pterocles gutturalis. The sequence continues at coordinate 101,876 of NW_010099974.1, read as the reverse complement.
GTGCAGAGATACAGCTAACCTGATGACTTATATATTGCTGTAGTAACATAAAAAAGGGGCATCGTTATATATATGTTTACATATATTTGAACATATATGTATATATATGTGAGAGAGAGTATGCTCATGATGGGATGCCCTATGCTAAATTAATCTTGGCTAAATTTTGGTTTTCCTCTCGACAAGGCAAATGTAGCGAGACTTGAGTAACTATACAACCAACTCTGTGCACCATCCCTGCTTTCCAATCCATAATTTTGCCTTTTGGACAATCTGTGTTAAAAAAAATAAGGTTTGTTTCTTCTCCCCTGCCCCAATAAATATTAAGAATAAACTTATTAAATTGATTAAAGTACAGGATAAATAGGAATAATTTGCCTTTCTCAGAGCAAAGTGTGACTGTTTTTAATTACAGTTTCACAGGATTTACCTGAATTCCATGAGGGCAAATGTTTTCTTTTTAGAATTAGTTTCATCAGGACTTCAATACAATGCATAAAAGAATTGTAAAATATTTGTTTTGGGGTATTTTTTATTTTTGTTTTGTAAACCAAACAGATTGTACAACTTATTTTCAGTGTAGGAGTTGATTCCATATGTGCAAAATAAACATGAATATTGTAACATAACTTTTATTACAGGACAAACTGAATTTAGAAAGAGATTGAGCTGAGTAAAGAGAAAGTTGCATATTTTCTGAATGACTGACTTCTAAGAATAAAAATAAATATGGAAAGCACTGTTAAAATGTGTATTTTTATAACACATTTACAGCTTGGCAAAAACCCAACCACTCTTTACTTTTCATGCACTAACTGAAGTTCACTGCAAAATAGTTTTTTGCTTTCACTAATCTGTTTCAAAAGCTAGTTTGGAACTTTACTACTCTCCTGGCCACAACTGTTAATTTGTTAGTCTGATTTTATCAAAGGCTAGGGACACTTTTTGCGTGTTCTTACTATCCCTAAGCTTAAATAGCTTTCTCCTAGCTGTTTAACCTCTGATGTACCTAGAGAATACAAATGTATTGCCTCATATTTAGCCCACTTTTGGATATATTAGGACAAAACAGACATGATGTACTGCAGACTGGACTTCTTTTTTTCTCTGCTGAAAGTGACTGAGCACCTAAAGTGCTTAATATGGAGGATAATACTTTAGTTGTTTTAAGGAGGAAAGTATAAGACTGTTCAGTATCTTCTAACTCACATACATTTAAACACAAGCAAGTAAAAATTCACCCTAAGAGAAGTACACATTATCAGTACACATGTTCACCTCATTTGGCAGGATAGATTAGTAGACAGTCTAAATAGTTGAAACATGAAACATTCTCAACCTCAAAATCTCTGGAAGTTCCAACCTTACCACGTTGGTTATCCACAAATACGGAAGCTTATAAAGACACCTGAACTCCACACACATTTCAGCACATGCATGTTGTAGAACCATCTAGCTTCTTCACCTGAAATTAAGCATGTGCCCACCATACTACCTACTGTAAATAAAAGAAAGTTGGTGTTCCTACAAGCAGAATGCAACCTTAAAAATAATGTTGATACAGTATAGAGTGGTAAAATACTGTATTTATTGTTAGGGTTTCTGTGAATAGGAAGCAATATAATACTATACTGTACTATAATATAAATCTGATAACAACCTACCATCTATCTTTAAAATATTTTTAAAAATTCACTGATACCAAGGGAAACACAGTAAACTTGTCTTGTTTTCTTACTATGTGACAAATTAATGTTAGTTTGTAGAAGCCAATTACTATTGTAATGTTTTTTTACCACTGCACTTTGTGTGTTTTGAAACTAAGTAGATAGCTCCAGTGACAACAATAAGCTCCACCATTTTATGTTGGCTACAGAATACATCCATGGTTTCTAAACCCAGCTTTCATGATATTGAGCTTGCCTTTCACAGAACAAGATTATTAATTACCAGTATCTGGGCAGTTTCAAACTACTTCAATTTAGTTAGAGAGCGATCTATTAATTTCCACTAACCACAATTTGACTAAACCTAAACATGTTGTCCGTTTTACATTTTACTTGTTAACAATCAAATAACCACTTTCAAATAGAATAAATGGTATTCAAATTGACTTCGTAGTCTACAGTGAGACTGAAGTAAGTGCTAAGTCTAAACATTTTCTAAAGAGTATATAGTTTTAGGAAACAATGTTTTTAGGAAACAATGTTTGCTTTGAATAACACAACTAATTCAAAACAGGGCCTCATTTTTGAAGTCATCTGGCTATATCAAAGGGTTAATTTAAGCAGGAAAATAAATTGTTGATGGATGACTAGATAACATGAGACTCAGTAATAAAAAATGCAAGTCTCTCTTCTGCTGTTTCTCTTCCAGATTGATGAAACTTTTACGTTTGGTATTAAGTTGTGTCTTGATCTGTTCAGTTACCGCTGTCAGGCTACCCTTCTACCCCCAGACGCTGTAATCCTCCTCTAAGATCACTGTTCTTACTAGTGGGTCTGTAATAAGAACATTTTGCTTACACAGATATGGATATGGTAGTCTGGCATGGAATACCCAGGCTGGAGTTAGGGCATGCAGCTGAAGCGCGCAGGCTAAAGGCAGGTGAAAACCAGACTGAAAACACTGCCACTTCCCAAAACTGGTTTTAAGAAATCAGAACCACATAAATGGGAGTTTCTTTCCCCTCTTTCCCGCCC
>NW_010099974.1:93748-99143 GCF_000699245.1 Pterocles gutturalis | reverse complement strand
CCCCCCCCTTCTTTCCTGGAAACATTAGTATTCTCTGTCCTGTTTACAAACTCAGATTTCAAAAGAGAAACGACACAGAAAATTTTCTAGTTCTCTTTCACACATATGAATCTTTCTTTACTGACATCACATTAACATAGGAATGAGATAAGAATGTTGCTAGCAATGAAGACCTATCCTCCAAATCAACCTTTATTGAAATGAGCCTCCCTCTCTTCACAGAAATTCCCATTCCAGATATCTAGAAGGTAATGAGAGACAGTAATTGTTCACACTGGATTTTTACACTTCGTTTTAAGTACGAGAAAAACAGCAGATATTATTCTAGCCCACTAATGGTCTTCTTTATTGCTGACAGTGCATTTTCAGTAGGTGATCTAAATGTGGTCACACACACCCATGTGCTAATCAAGTCCCTCATCCCTAACTCGGACTCTTGATGCTGGGGTCCTAAGGAAATCTGTATCTAACTGACCTTTGCAATAAAAGTAACATGCATGGAGTCAAAGGGCAATAATAGGTGCTGTGTACCCAGCTGCTCATGGTAAAATAACTGTCTGTCAGAGTTTACAAAACTAAACACAGTGGACAAAAATCAGTTAATGCTACTACTTAACACAAACATTACCAAGTAAAAGCAGAACAGAAAAACTTTTCGATTTGCGACCTATTGCTTTTATTTCCTCTTGTTGGTAGTATACTGTTTGTAGATGCTACACTACAGAATATTCACTACATTATTTCAGTTTTCTTTATATGTAGATTGTTGATACCCCAGTGTTAGGTCACAGTTTGCCACTGCTGCAATTCAGTCACTCCTGGGAAGTGAAAGACCTTGGTTCAGATTTGTAGTGGCTACAGCCCCAGCCACCTGCGGCTCACCTTCTTGTTGGTAGTATACTGTTTGTAGATGCTACACTACAGAATATTCACTACATTATTTCAGTTTTCTTTATATGTAGATTGTTGATACCCCAGTGTTAGGTCACAGTTTGCCACTGCTGCAATTCAGTCACTCCTGGGAAGTGAAAGACCTTGGTTCAGATTTGTAGTGGCTACAGCCCCAGCCACCTGCGGCTCACCTCAGTATGGCATCGAGATCTTGGAGCTGCCTACACAGAGACTGTACAATCCTGCATTGGCCATGGTCCTGGTATTTTGTTACCTGCCTCCTGGTTTCTCACAGCAAGAGCTGCAATTCTTCCAATCAATCTGTAAATTCAGGATTATTTTAGGTGTCTGGTGACAGTATTTTTTTTGCAGCCTTTTGTAATGCCCACACTTTTAACTGACAAAGTATATCCCTTACGGGCCCCAAATTCCAACAGAGAAGGAAAATCTTGAATCCAGCCTGCTAGAGGTGGAATCATGGGCAACTTTGCTCCCTGTAGAGATGTGAACTAGCTTTCAAAACTCAGGTGATTAGGGTCCATACTCAGAATAAGTAGCAGACAATTAGGTAAATCCAAAGCAGTAAGTTACTGCATCTTCTCTAAGGAAAACTCCAATTGTAAATATTTCTCAGTTAATGATTCAGGATCAAAACCAGTTAGCACTCAAGCTAACTATAAATTACATCTTGAAATCTATGTCACCGGAACAGGTACAAGTAAAATCTTAGAATTGAACAGATATGACAATAATACTTAAATTGTTCTAGAGTAAAATTACTCAATCTTTGACCTCAAAACAAAGCACAATTATAAACACTGCACTTGGAATCATAAAGCATTTAAGGCCTGTTAGTCATCTAAATGGGAGAAAAAACATGCTTAGTGGAGCTTTAAGGGACAATTTGGGACAATAACATCCTCATTAAAAAATAAGGATACATCAAAACTCTTGAGTTAAAAGGTTATGTGTTAGTCTCTCTGTAGTTGATAAATGTTGAGCTAATCTAATCAGTGCTTGTAAAAGGCAATGGCATCAGCTAGCTGCCCTGACCTGAGCTTCTAGTCTTCACAAAAGTAAGATTTAAGAAAGATGTCAACTTCAGGCCTCTGACCTAGCGAGGACCTTGTTCATGCCAGCCTGGTGTTCTGCTAAACAGACTGAGAACTTTCAGCTCAAATCAGTAACATGTGCACTTCACTAATGCAACACACGTCTTGGAAATTAAAATGCAACATGATCGGGTGCTTTAGGATATTTTAACAGTTAAGAATGCAGCTAGGGGAAAAAAAAAAGCTTGTTTCTGTGTTTTGCTTTGGGGAGGGGGAAAAGGACAAATTCAATTGTATTGCTTTTCTTCAAAAACGTGGGGAAACAAAAATTCAGCTAATTAGTTCATGGATGACTGACCTAGGGGAAAAAAGGAGGTTGTATGTTTCTTTATTAAATGTGTCACTTATTAGATAAGTAAGTTTTACTGCTTCCAATTGAGCTAAGTTAAAGCTAATTAGAAGGTTGTTAAACGACAATCTAAATACAATAAAACACAATAAGAATAGCAAATGGCATTTTGGTCATCAATAATATTCCTAAATGCAGATCATTATTTCCAACAGTTCCTGTACTGATTATTTCGAATTATTAGAGAAACAACCTTTGCCAGCTGCTGGAATGACAGTTTAACCCTACATACAGTAACTAAGACAGACTTCTCACATATTCCACCATTTAACCAGATTAATTTCTTTCCTGTCATCTTTCGCTGGTACTTACATGTGACTCTAGACATTACATATGAATCTGGACTCTGTATAAACCAAAATCCATCCATCCTTTTTGGTTATTATGGAATGATCAAGCATCCAGTAAAATTGACAGAGACCTAGTGATCCAGTTAGCAATTACTACCAGCATCTCAGGTCAGTGCTGAGATTTTATATTTGATAATAAAATGATGATGCTTGCATTACCTGTGCAGATTTTCACTTACTAATGGTGAAGATTATATATCACTATCTTACAATTATGCACTAACTATAAATGCATCTACATACATACATACATACATTTCTTCCATCTCAATTAGCTATGAAATAATTAGCTAACTCCAAGTTTTGGCATAAATACGCTTACCCCTTGCATTTCCATTCTTTAGACTCAGACGGAAACTTGAGTAGGAAATGAACTGCCTAACTTGGATGACCCAAAGATGACAATACTAGGTTACAGAAATAAAAAGAAGAAACAGAAAAGTTAAACTACCTTTCACTAAAAAAGACTGTATCTCTTTTTGATACTCAAGTGTGGAACATGCTAGCTTAATCTCCATGTCCTACTGGATGTCCAGACAGAAAAAGTGACTTGTTTTCTCCTTCTATGTGGAAGATGCTTCTCTTGATTTTAGAGTGCCAGTGTCTATTAAACTCATGGTCAACCTATTTCCTTATTTTTCAGAGAAAGGAAAGAACATGCTGAGAAAGCAAATGAAAGTCATTATACTTATTGGAGTAGATGGTTGAGAGGCTACTAAGGCTACATACTGAGCAAGTGCAGTTCACACAATTTGAATTTCTTTTGCAATCAAAATTGTCAGTGAAAACATGAAAAGCACTGCTTATGTGCAGTTTATTCATATCTAAATATATTATGACACCCACATCCCCTAAATCCATGCGGCGGTATCAGCCGCAACAGAAATACAATTGATATACAAAGACCTGCTTGCAGTTTTGGGATAAATGATTCTGTTCTGCACTTCTGTCCCAGGGATACTCAGTGTAGGAACTGAGATTGTCATTGGTTGTACTGGTTACACTTTAGTTGGACTAAGATAGGTATTCAGAAAACAGATTTGTACTATTCCTGCATACCTTTAAATTGAAAAAAAATCTAAAGCTCTATTTGAATGTTTTCTGCACTGATTTTATTTCACATTTCAGAATATACTAGCAGTGGAGACTTATGCACCATTATATAATGATAATATTTATGAAAAGTCATAAGTACATAGCAATACAGAAACTGAGGATGTATTCAAAGGTCTGGTAACGGAAAATAGCCTCCATTATTTCAGTCAGATTAGATGCAAAATTTTGGTGCATCCATTTAATGCCTTCCAGAATTTACTCAGGATTTTCCTTTTTACTTTTAGTGAGGAGTAAAATTATTGAATTCAAGTTGCTAAAAATATTATTCAGTTTAGTCTTGATACAATTTTTATAAGCCACGTCTTGTCATGACTTTTTTTAAGCCCGTGATTTTTATAAATGTTTAGATAAATTAAGCCACTGCATAAAGAAATATTCTTCTGTTTCCTCATTCAGAACTAAATTGTCCTCATTCTTTCCCAAACAGATGTTTCTTGCCACAAGGCATAACTTCTGTCAGTCCTCCAAAGCTCTAGTATCTTCTTCAATAAATAAAATAGACATTTGCCTTGGAAAAAAAAGAAAAAAAAGAAATCATCTTCCTCCAAGACCAGTAACTAAATGTGATAAAAGCACTGAAAATACCTCCTAAATCAAACTTAGAAAAAACATCCCTCATTGAAGGAAAGGTAAAAAAGGTGTTATGAGGGACAATTTTCAACCAGTGTCATTAGAAGGTCAAGGTATTGCCACTACATTGTGAAACAGTCTCCCAGACTCACGGTGCCATTGAAATACTCCCCATTTAACATACTTTTAAAGATACTTTAAAGGTATCTTTCTTAAAAAAAGACATTTTCATAAACAAGAAACAGTTAACTTCGATTCTCTTCTTCATCTTTCTTTAGGGTGTTAATTTTTTTATTAAGTTATTGTTTCTTAAGCAGTAGGTCACAAAGTGGAAAAGGATATAATAAATTATTTTTTATTCCTTAGAAAAATACAGTTTCCAAACAAAATAGTAAGCTATAGGACAACATTCAGGATTCACATAGCATGCATTAAGATTGTGGGCCCCACCTGCCTTTCCTTTGCCAGGTTTGAATTTGTCTGCATTTTGCTACGAATTAATTACATGCCTATTATTTTATATTTGCTCTTTTCAAATAATTTTGCATTGAGTAATTAATCAAAATTTTGTTTATTTTAAATACATCAAGAAAGTAAAGAAATAAACATAGCTGGAATTTCAACCATTTGGATGCCACTGTTGACTTTAGCAGGAGTTATACAGCTGGACTGCAGACAGCAGAGAGTTAAAATAGACTATACTGGCTTCCCATTTTGATCAAGGTCTGGACAACAATATTGAAGCACCAAAGCACATTAGGGCATATGGAGATAGGGAGGGAGGAAGAAGAGGTGATAAAAAACAACCCTCACCCTAAAAAGATCTCTTGGAAAGCTGAGATGAGAGAAGATGAACTAACAAAGACAGTGGAAGTACTGAAGGCAGTTACCAGCAATGAAACAATTATATGCATGAATGACACTGAAGCAATCCACAATGACAGCTGCATCAAAGAGCCTGATGAGGCAGGTTCTGCCCCATTCCCACCCTTGTGATTCCAGCAGGA
>NW_010099974.1:90867-93737 GCF_000699245.1 Pterocles gutturalis | reverse complement strand
CCAAAGACCGCATGTTGAAGCAATTCTAGTCTCATTTTTCAAACAATCCTAATGTTGTAGTGCTCTGAGGGGCACTTGAATACAAACACCTCAAAAGCTCTATTTCAGACAAAAAAAGGGAAGATTTTGCATTATTCAGAGGAGAAGAGACCTGGTGCCACTTTAGCATATGTTGATAATTTCTTTAGTTCTGCTGGAGAAACATCTTAGAAAATAACTAGGTAGAATATCTGGCAAACTCAGATGAACATGTGCAAAACAGGCAACCAGAATAAAGAAGATTCAGGTGTGGACATACCATGTTTAAATGATCACCTCATAGGTTTTTTTTTTTTTTTTTTGGTATGTGTTTTGTTCTGTTTGTTGGTTTGGTTTTGTGTGGTTTTGTTTTGGTTTTTTGGGTTTTTTTTTTGTTTGTTTCTTTTTTTTTGTAGAGAGGGGAAGTACATTTACAACCTCAGAATGGCCCAACGTGCAGAATGACAACCTCTTTCAATTTACCAAGATACTTCCTTGACAAAAATCACAACAATACAAGAAATGCAATATCATTTTGAAGTGTTCAGGTATTGGGAATCAAGGGCCAAGTTCCTGGCTGGCCTAAATTAAGACTCCTTCAAATTTGAGTGATGAGACTCAAAGAGCAAAAGTGTAACTCAAAAAAAAAAAAAAAGAGGAAAGGGGGATGGATGGGGGTGGAGGAGCAGGATTCATGTCAACAAAGCAGTCTTACTTTTTAAATATGGCACAGAAAGTTTCTACTCTAAGACCTTTAAGCAAGAGAGAAAACTATGCTATACATTTAAATGAGCAAGAAGGGGGAAGCAAATATATATGTAACTAAATTTAGTAAGACCAGGTCAAGAAATGTGTTGGTCATGCAATGAGGCATCTTGAAACACTTATTAAAAAAGCTAGAATCCACACAGTTCTCAAACAGTCACTGCACTAGCTTTAGAATTTGCAAGAAACAGGACATTTGGTAAAATGAAGGCATCAGACCATAAGTAAAACATTAAAATGAATATATTCAATCCTATTTTCTAACAAAACAATCACTGCCAAATAGGACAAGTTGATACTTCTTGCTAAATCTGTGCTCAATCCATAAACACTTTTAAGGAATTCAGGAGCCTGTGTCAGGAATTCAGAAGGCACAGTGCCATACTGAAACGATGCTTTAATCTTACTTAGACTTTTTATTTAAATGTAAATAAATAGGTAACAACCATTGATATTAAACCCCCCCCCTAAACTAACAGACTCCTGAAGCCACATACAAAAACACCTAACTATCAGTGGGACACAGAACAGATATTTAATTATGGAAGGTTGGTTTTGTGTGTTTGTTTTTTAAATCCTTAAGAACATCATCTTCTGCTGAGCACTCAAAAAAATCACAAATTCTCCTTTTGTGTCATCAGTTACAGTGTCTCAATAGATGTCAAAACTGTAGAGCTGGAACACATTTCAAGAGCAAGCAGCAGGAAATGAACCTTAAGAAATTTTAACTATGTACAGCAGGGTGAAAGGATAGGAACAGGGGCTTATATTTTATTAGTTTTGTCCATGAGAAAGAAAGTACTTCACTTATCCATAAAAAGGGTGCAGGCCAAAATCATAAAGAACATGTTAACACCGCTAGCTTGTAACAGATGCAATCACACTATTACTACCTAAATTTTTGTTTATTTTTCAACAGATTGGAGTCTGCAAATCATGCTGTCTTACACTGCCATTCCTCTGTAACCTCAACCATTATTCCTACTGTGTAAAGTGAAGCACAAATTTAAGGTGACAAAGCACCAGTTGGCTGATGTGAAGTATGCTACGAAAGCAGAAACCTCTGAAAGCTTCACAGCCATTATGAAATAACTGACCTATATGAAACTGCTACCATGGTTCACAAATTTATTGTCAGGTTCCAGCCTCTAGCTGTTCTCTGATTGTTCTAAATACTTGACAAACTGAAGCCTTTTCACTTTCCGTTGAAATTGCCTCATCTCCCTGTCAGAGCGCCATGGGGGACTCCATTACTTTTCTGACTTCTTTCCCCTACTGACAAGTCATTTAGCTGGCTTCTTGTTGTGAAGGCTGTCCATGTCAAATTAGCCAGGGCCCCTATTGTCCTTATTACCACTCGAAAAGCCATCATGAGTAATGCTACGGGGTCCCTCAGTTGTCATCATTTGTCAGAAAGAAAGGGAGTGTGGTTACATATAGCTGACAGGTAATTTCAGTGTCTACAATTACCCCAATTAGTCTTGTCATAAACAATTCGATAAATGCACACCAATACAAACAGATAAACACACCAAGGTTTCTCACTGTTAATGTCATGTAATGGATAAATCAGTGATATAATGCTATATTTTATTTATTTCTTTAAACTATCCTCAGCTGCAAGCTGGCAGTTGCTACCTGGTCAGCACAAATTGTACTATCCACTTTCATTAGTTCATCTCCACAAGAGAATATGAAAGGCTGTGACAAAATTCATTTAGAGAGAGAGCGCAAGAGCAGATTGCCTAAAGCAGGTGTTGTAACAAAGATAAAACAAAGGTTTTCTTTTGTCAGTTCAGTGCTGCACCACACTTTAAAGGAGACTATTCTATCCTTAAACATAAAATATGGAAGACAGAAAAACAGTGAAATACATTCCTTCTGAAATTTCTTGCACTTGCTTCTGACCATAACCCAAGCCAATCAGCAGGTGGGTCTTCTAACAATATACAATATAAAGTCTGATTTTCAGAGGGGATCACAATATTAACCAAATTCTCTCCACATATTTTTTCTATTTTTTTTTTTAATACACCTTGCAATACCATAAAGCTCCTGAAAGATGTGATAGTTATTCCACATAATCT
>NW_010099974.1:83633-90836 GCF_000699245.1 Pterocles gutturalis | reverse complement strand
TCCTGCTGTTCCTACATGAGAATTATTTGAGAATGGATTTAGTAATTCCAGCTCACTGGACAGTCTGTAGTACTGTGTTAAAGTCTTTTGGGGAATAAAATATTGATAATGTTGACTGTTCTTCTAAAACGTCAGGTAGACCTGTTATAAACAGAACACTGAAAGGCAGCTTTAGTAACATCCATATTAAACACTGAATTATGAATTGCTAAGCTTATCCTTGTGATCCACCTAAATAAACATTGAAATCTTGACATCTCTGGAGTCCACAGCACCCCGTCTGTTTGCTGACCGCAGGCTAAAGTGATGGCTGGAAAACCGAACACAGACGTGTTGTTGTAGGAAATTGCTTTTGGCAACTATTTGTTCAAACTCAAGATTTTTTTTAAACCAACACTAAGAACCCACGAGAAAACAGGACAGGTCTCCCTAATGAGTAATCTATTTTAGTGCAGTCTTGTCTAGGCATGACAGTTTACTGAGAGGCTTGAAAAACTCGTAATTACCAGTGTTACAGGGCAATTAATGTATATTACACTGCACTACTCATGGCAGCAACTGTCATTTTCTCAATAAAAATGAGCACTCTTCAGCTAAAGGTGACATTAATTGGGACTTTAATGACTATGCAGAGGAGCTGAAGCCAAATATGAACAAAACAGCGATTCAATGAGCGACTTCAGAAACGAGAAAATTGTACTAAAATGAGATTAATTGCTGTTTAGAAAAAGGAAAGAACCTAAAAAGCTATTAAATTGCAGGGTTTGGGTGCCCGGGTGATGGTTGTGATGTTAATCTTGCATTCTCACAGCAGGCAAATATTCACTAAATTCAGAGCCTTTTGACAGCGGGAAAAATCATGTATGCTTAACTTCAATCCATCAAAAATATATTTCAGCTTTTATCAGTGTTCTAAATACTTCTGCAATTTCAAAAATTACTGCTCCATTCCTTGGCTGTCATCATGCAAATGCGAACACTGTCAATATTGCTATGAAAAATTCCCTGGCTTCAAAAGGCCTGCTTCCGTGATAAAGAAAGAAAAACGTGAAGATTAGAATTGCAAAACACACACTACTAATATAACAGAAAGCAACAATAAGAATTTAATGTTTAAGTTGTGGAAACTGCTAAAATAGAAAATGATGGGGTGTTGTTTTAGTGTGTGTGGGAAAAAAAAAATCAAAGAATTCCCCCACTCTCCCATAAAATCTTTCAAAGCTTATAACTTTATACATAATTACTCATTGCAAATAATTAGGACATAATTTTGCAGCTTGACTTCAGGTGATATAATTATTAAAACTGCTCTGTAGTTCCTAAAAGCCTTTATCTGTGCTACTTAATTCTTTAAAGCAATTATATAATTGCTTTTCTTTATAGCCTTTTTAACTGTCATGATGACTGTATACATAAAACATTGCACTTAAACTCTGACATATAAGAGGGATAAACACAGCTCTGATTCACTTTGAAGTTGTATCTCCTGTAACTTCGGATTTTAAAACAGAAAATCAGTTTAGCCTTTCAGGTTAAAAATTGCATACAGAGTATTCACATGTCTTAAGAAGCAAAGACATTCTCCCACCCAAACCTGCAACAGTTGCACTGTGTAAGAGACCAAAATAGAGCTCATTGTTGTGTACAATTTCCTATTCCATAATCAATTCTGTCCATCTCCACATCTTCATAATTAAACATCCATCTCACCTACACTTCAAAAATCTCTAGATGCATTAAATACACATCCCCAAGAGCTGCACCCATTAGGCAATAAAGATGACAAGGGGGTGACTGTATCTTTATATTGACAGGTTTCAAAGACACAATAACAATTTACCTATTAGCAGTTCTGATAGCTACATTCAGAAATTCCACTATATGTATATAAATGTCTAAGTCCAAAAATCATGGGCAAACAGTTTTAGTTAGGAACTGCAACCAATTACTGTGTGCTGAATTGGGTCCACAAATTGTCATAACATTAATTTACCTACTTTGCATTACATACTTTGATAATTTGCGATGACATTAGGCTGTGTGGTGTGGTTGACACACTGGTGGGACGGGATGACATCCACAGGAACCTTGACAGGCTTGAGAGGTGGGCCAATGCAAACCTCATGAAGTTCAACAAGGCCAAATGCAAGGTCCTGCACATGGGTCGAGGCAATCCCAAGCACAAATACAGGCTGGGTGGACAACGGATTGAGAGCAGCCCTGAGGAGAAGGACTCTGGGGTGTTGGTTGATGAGAAGCTCAGCATGACCTGGCAACGTGCACTTCCAGCCCAGAAAGCCAATTGTGTCTTGGGCTGCATCAAAAGAAGCATTAGCTGTTGCAGCAAATCCAGAGGAGGCCTTCGAAGATGGTCAGAGGGCTGGAGCACCTCCCATACAAGGACAGGCTGGGAGAGTTGGGGTTGTGGTGCCTGGAGAAGAGAAGGCTCTGGGGAGACCTTATAGCAGCCTTCCAGTGCTGAAAGGGGGCTACAGGAGAGATGGGGAGGCACTCTTTATCAGGGAGTGTAGTGACAGGACGAGGGGTAATGGTTTTAAGCTGAAAGAGGGTAAATTTTGATTAGGTATTAGAAAAAAAATTTTCACTGTGAGGGTGGTGAGACACTGGAACAGGTTTCCGAGAGAAGCTGTGGATGCCCCATCCCTGGAGGTGTTCAAGGCCAGGCTGGATGAGGCTTTGAGCAACCTGGTCTAGTGGGAGGTGTCCTTGCCCATGGCAGGGGGGTTGGAACTAGATGATCTTTAAGGTCCTTTCCAACCTCAGCCATTCTATGATTCTATTAATCAAGATTATTCATTACGTAACTGTTACTTAAAGTACCGGAAAAATGCATGAGTTAATAGTACCATAGTAACCTTACATTACACATATGATTAATGAAATTAATTTCAAACTTAAAATTTGATGATGCAATTTTTTGCATTAAACATCCACTCCTTGGCAAAGGAGAAACAAACCAAAGCAATGCATAAACCCAGAGAAGTTGTGGATGCCCCATCCCTGGAGGCATTCAAGACCAGGCTGGATGGGGCCCTGGGCAGCCTGCTCTAGTGGTTGGCAACCCTGCCCACAGCAGGGGGGTTGGAACTAGATGATCTTTGAGGTCCTTTTCAACCCATGCCATTCTATGATTCTATGATAAGTACTTCACATTTGAGCATTCATAGTTTGCACAAGTGATTGAAATAACTTTCCTTCAGGTTTTGATGGTTTCTTCGGTTTCGATGTCACCAAAATTTGCATTTATGAAACTATATTTTGTCAGTTGGTTTACAAGACAGTGTATCTCCAATGAAATAGTCCTTTCAAAACTTTTAAAAGAAAGCTTAGAATGTCTTTACGTAACACACGATCATCAGGTTGAATTTAATTTGTAATATAAAGTTTCGACCATGACTAACAGCCAATCCCAGAGTATGCACATATGTTATTAGAACCTCTGATACTTTTATAGTTCTGTGTTAAAAAGTTTCTTGTGAACTTTTCAATTATGAGATTCCTAGCTATCTCAAAGAACAACATGATGTATTTCTGAAGCCAAGTCTGGCAAACAAGCTGTCACAAAGGAGGGAAGACTACATTAGGAGCTCCTGAAACAAGAAGATGAAATCACAACCCAATGCAGTTAGTGGCTAACTACTCATGGTCTTTAGCAAAGCAATGATGATTTAATCTAGAGAATGATATAAAAATTGACATTTTCCATACTATATTTATTGTTCTACTCCAGACACCCTGCACAGGCTGCAGGGCAAGTAAAAGTTATGTGTATCTTTGTTCTGTTAACATTTTACTTTGAAAGCAGAGAAAAAAGAGTGTGTGTTTTCATGTGAAAATCTCATTTCTTGATCCTTCCATATTCAAATGAAATACTAATGGTAGTATTGCCCTTAAACGTTAAATAAACAAGCCTTTAAGTCCTGGACTTTGGAAAGCATCATCTCAAAGCCTGAAGAGATAGGTAACTGCCAAAAAAACCCTCAAAGTTTTCCCTCTTGTGTGGAGATCAATACACATAAAATAGCCAGACTGCTGTATATACAGATCACAGGAGTAAATTGCATTGAATTTAAAGAGCCTGACTATGCTTTCACAAGACACACATACTCACTAATTGGTTTAAAATCATGTTCACAACAGAAATGGGAATGCTTATATTCACTGCCTCAATATTTTCCTTTTTCTCCTCCTTCTTTCCTCAATTTTGTTCTTATTTTATTTTCATTACTTGTACAATATAATTTCACACATTCTAAGTTTGTATTTAAGAATGGCAACGTGTATGTATTTTTGCAGGTTATTTTGCTCTTTCATTTTATTAACAGCATGAACTTTTCAGAATATGTCATGTCCAGCTGAAGCTTGTCATAAAATCAGAAAGCATTTTTTCCCTCTTAAAAAGTGATTTTTTTTTTTCCCCATTGTAGATATTTAGAAAAAGAAATTTAGGAATTGAATCTCTAAAGTACAATATGGGTATATACCTATTTAAAAGCTGCAAACACTTCTACAAACTCCAAGAGAAAAATTACAGTGATAAGTCTACACAATAGAGTCAAGATGTACTTTAAATTTTAAAAAATATTTTAGGTATCTTCTTGACCTGAGAAACAAGTTAATAGAACTTAGTAAAAGTAGCAGTATTAAACCCATACAGGTGATAATATCAAGATGTTTGTGTCATGATAAGTTAAAGAATTCTATCAAAGCCCCAAAAAAACTGAGAAACCATATAAACCTGAGCGTGGTAGTAAGGAGAAACAAAGGCATCATGCATCTTTTGCTGAGGCAACAATGAAAACCTGTTACTAACTCTTAAGACTATGCCTGATACATTCTTTTTCACAGTTTGATGAAATCAATGCAATTTGCATTGTCCTGTAACATCATATACTAGCCACTGACTTACAAAGCATCAGAATTCAGATGCGTGCACTGTGGTACCACAAGAACTGTTTCCACATGCAGAAATGCACATTCATTCAATTTCTATGACTTCAATTAAAAAAAAAAGTCAGTATCAACTGTAAGGAAGCAGAAGCACAGGCAAACCTCCACTTGACCTGACACACTGCTTTTGTCTGGGTTCCACAGGCACAAATGTGGGCCCACTGCTTCTGAAAGGATTCAGCCCGAAAGTGGGTTTCCCACTATTAGATATTTGAGATCTGAGGGTTTTCTTTTAGACTTGCATGTCTTACAGAGGATTTTCCAGAACTCTTCTACAGCTTTCAATGGGAGTTCCCAAGGCCTTTGAGCTTACCCTCTCTAAATCTTATGTACAAGAATCTTATTTACAAACTCTAATTTAAGGTGCAACCTCAGTGAGGACACCTACCTTACTGATTCAGTGCATTGCAATAGGTCTTCCTAAATGCAGATTTGCCTTGCATTTATAGGCAGAATCTTGCAGTAGGAAATTGAGAACATCACAGACGTGTTCAGAGAGGTGTTTCTTTGATGAAGTACCCCATTTAGGATGTGAGTCCCAGATCCTCCAGGCGCTAACCAATTATGAGCATGTGGTGTGCATTTAAAAACCAAAAGTGGTGGAAACCTCACTGCTGGTAAAGCTACAAGGACATACGGACCTAGAATCATAACGGATTTCTCAAAGTCACACTTGGGTCCTCCCCTCTTCATGGCACACAAATTAATAATATATGGGATGACAGATGAGATCCACCTTCTCCCAGGTATGTCTCATAGTAGTTCAAACTAATGACAATGCCTGTACCGTGACAATTTATTCTATGTCTTTCATATCTAGACAATTAACAACACAGCTAAACAGAGCTTTTCACTCTTTATTCTTCTCACCCTCCTTTCTTAATCATTATGGTCAACACAATCATCATCTTTATTAAAAACACCTATACCTCTCACTTAAGTCTCCTTTTGGAGTTCTCTCTGGAGCTCCTCATATCTGGCATGTTCAAATCCGGCTAATTCTTTCTTCATCTCCTACTTTCTCATTTCATCTACACAGATGAGATTCCCTTAAAAATACTAATTTCTTCTCTGTATTGCAGCAAAATACCTTTCTACGAATTGATCAGTGCAGTCTGCTCTGCTCATCTTCATCCAAAACAATTTTGCAAAAAATTCGTGTGACTATTTAAGTATGCAGTTTCTTTCTTAGTGCCTGGCAAGTGGAAGACCTGCTACAGAGGAAGACCTATATGCCTCTCATGGTTCTATCTTCTCTCTCCATCCACTAGCAAACTGTCAAATCCCACATTGAATTGGCAAACCACCTTTATCCCCAATTGCCTCTCAAGGTTAGAAATAATTCTCAAAAAGTATTAACAAAAGCAATCTGTTATTTTCCTCTAAATCTCTCATCTGTCAAAACACATGAAAAAATCAGCAGGCTGCTGAAGTAATCAGATTCGTTAATAATATGCTGACCAATATTATCTTATTGCCTTTTTGCACTGCACTGTAAATATTTGTTGAGTTTTTTATTATACTTGAAAGTTAAACTCTGTAGGACAAAGTATCTCTTGTTCTGTTCTACAGCACTTTCTAGCACATTTAATGAGGATTTCTATGTGCAGTTTCATTTATCACACAGTAAATGCTAACTAAGATGATGTGTAATACAGAATGGAAATAGTTCACTCCAAAGCCACTTCATACACTAACAGAACATTTCCAAACATGAAATATTAAAGCAAGGTTAATATTTTACTCTGATTCATGTTGCTTAGAGGAAAGACATATATTTTTAAAAAGCATATTCACATAATAAAAATGAGTATATCATCAAATTGAAAAATATTGAAGAACAACAATATAACATACTAAATGAACTGTTCCAAATTTTGTCTTACATTCTGGGTCGTAACTACTCTGCTTCAAAAAAACCAACAAAACCATAACAAAACAAAAATTCCAAAATACAACCTTCCAGATATATTTTCAACAACTTTTTAATTCAAGGTAATTAGAGATTTCTTTGTCAAGCCTTTTATATCTTACAAGTATGATCTTGTGTAACAGCAAACAATCTTTTTGTTATCATAAATCAGTATAAAATTATATTTAAATGCGCCTCATGTTTTTCATAAAATTTGAGAGTCAATAACACAATCACAGTGAGTTCTGTAGTTTAATTACATATAATGTAAAACTAAATTAGAAGTGCTGTGTTTCAAAATTAATTGTTAAACAACAGTA
>NW_010099974.1:69215-83602 GCF_000699245.1 Pterocles gutturalis | reverse complement strand
GGAAAGGATTTTTAAAAATAATTTTATAAAGGCTTTCTTCTCTTCATAATTATTTCTATTTCTTTCTCTGCACACTTGCTCTCTAAGAAGTGCCATCTTCTAAGGATAATATTTGAAAATGGAGTTTCTTTAGCTCAAAAAGAGCATTAAAAACTCAGTTAAATTACTCTTTCTGCCATTAAGCATAGGAAAAAAAAAGGTGTGAGATGTGAAAACTATGAATGTGTGAGGACAATTCTGGCTCTTTTTTTTCTTATTTCTGTGCTTTTATCCCTTGGCTCACAGGCTGCAAAAGGCTTTCTACTTTTGAATTCAAGGGACAATGAAAATTTAAATAATTATTTGTAAATAAATGCTAAAATGTTATAACTAATTGCATAAAATAATTTAAGCCAAAACAATGCTTGTATGTTTTTAACATATAACTTAATATAGTCATTCATTGCTACACATGAATAACATGTTTGTACCTCAATTTAATTCTACTGGTTAAAAATAATTGGAAACATTTATGTTGAAAGCCTGAAATATAAATTTTGTATGGTGAAACTTTGCCCTACGTAAAAAGATGAGTACACCTGCAAAAGGTAGCAGGATTGTTGCCTGCATGTTTTTCCATGAAAAAGGCAGACACGTCATCAACTTATCTCACAGAATGACTCATTAGTTGGGATGAAGTTCAGTTAAATCCTATGAAAACTTAGATAATTAATACTGGACCATATTAAATTCCAGGAGACAGAGATTTCCTTAGAATTTGCATATAAAGGAGGGAAAGCACTAAAGTTGATTCCTATTCCAATTTCTTCTCAAATTTCTTTATTAACACAAAGAGTTCCTTTTCTTTACTAATTTTAGGACATGGGACAGAAACTGGGATCTTCAGCTCCCACTGAAGTTTTCTTTCAAGTTTTCAGTTTGTCAGCAGATTTCAGATTCTTTTCAAGTTTTCAGTTTGTCAGCAGATTTCAGATTCTTCTGGGATAAAGCAATTATGTGGCAGTTTTATATATTCTGGAATCATATACTGATAGGTTAAAACAAACACTATCTCCTTATTAAAAATTGTTTCAACATTCAACTTGGTATTTACATTCAATGGAAAATATCAGCAACTCACAATGCTGACATTTTAAATTATACAGTGTATTACATTTTTTTCGTTCTGATACAAACAACATATAATGAGATTCACACAGCCAATTTTTGGTAACTGTGGTTGGAAAGAAAAAACACAGTATACATACAAGAAATGTGAGAAGTGTTTATATATTTTCTACTATCCCAAGGTATATTTAGGGCATTTACTTGTCTTAAAAACTCTTTTGACAGAGAAATACAGAACAGCATTTCTAGAGAAGAGTAGATTGAAATGGTATAAACATTTTGAAAAATAAGAATCTTTGTAATCCTCATGTGTGTGATTCATGTAGAAACATTTACAGACTTTATCAAGACATATGTGCAATAGCTGCTTTATGTTCCACTGATCTATTTCCAGGTTTCTGATCAGTATCAGATTAATTTATGCTCACATTTCTGGAATTACCGGCATTTTTGAGTCATTCAAATTCATCATAAAAAATAAAAAAAGTCAATTTAACTATTTTCATATTTTTAAACATGGTTAAAATTAGCATGTTTTTAAAAGGCAAGGATGATCCGCTTTGATAAGTGTAACACTAAAATAATTCTTTTTACTATTTGCCTTTTCTGATATGACTGCTCATTTCCCCATTCCCTAAGACATGTAAAACAGAAAGAAAAAAAAAAAGGCAAGCATTTCTATAAAATGTCTTAATCTGGTCAAAATAAGCCTCTATGGCTTTGGTACACAGAAGCTTTATTAGTTTCCTGGGCTCCATAGTGGGATAAACTATTTCATGCATGAAGGGATCAGCATTCCTTCTTCTAATCATTGCTATTGTACCCATGACAAAGCTCTCTGAACATTTCCTATGGATATCACATGCTATCTTAATCACCCCTCAATTAATAACTTTATACTATATTTCAGTTCTGACACTTCTACATACATTGTTACTTGAGGATGATACTGAAGCCTTAACTGAGTATGTTGAGGTTATAGTAATATTTCCACCACAAATACATTCTTACACTGAAAGTGTCCAGACAGCAGTTCCCAGTAAGTCTAACAGCTTAATACAACGGGTAATCCTCTCATAGTGCCATGACAGATGTTGGTGCCCCTGTCTGTTGTGACCATCCTGTAACTTTCAGAAGCAGAAACCATATGTGCTTTGATAAGCAAGGTGATAGCTGATACTGTTTACATTAAAACTATCAGACATCTCTGCTAGAACCAGCTAAACTTTTAATACCTCAAAGCTGTTTTTTATATCCTGCGTTTGCTGGAACACTATATTACATTCTTCTGAACGTAATACAAGTGGTCTCAAAGAGGAAAAAAAAGTTAGAAGTCAACATTTTTTGCCTTAGTTTATTAATATTTTAACTCATTTCCCCATTAATCTTACCTATCTCCTCAGGTAGAAGTTACCTGTACCTTTCTAGTCAGCCTCCTGCCCACTTTTTGAAGACAGTGGGTGTTAAATTCTAAGGGAAATGCCACAGGAACACAGACCAACTTCATGCTGACTGTTCTCACTTGCAGAGGAAAATAGAAGTAACATCACCGGAAGATTAGTATTCTCTTTATACTCAAAATCAGGGTTGTACAGATTCTCACAGGGTGAAAGGTACGGTGTGACCAAACCCTCTCATAACACATTTTCAGCTAAATTAGTCTCCTCTTGATAAGATATTAAATCATGCAGTCTAAGACCCTGCTGGAAGAAAGAAATAACTACATTTAGCTTCCTCTTACCCACATTCAATCAGCCCTTAATCTTCCAGGAATATCTAAGTTCCAAAATTTACATACTGTACGTTTTGACAAACAGCAACATCCCCTGTTTCTCAAAATACAGGTGGCACCAGAAATCTAAGAAAAGTCTAGTATGCATTTCTCCAGGATAAGTGTGTAGATCAGTATTTGTCTCTTAAAACTTGTAAATGTCTAGTAGTTTTTCAGTATATGCAATGAATATACACTTACACACAAAAGGCTTGTTTACTTTAACTACTTTCTATCTAACACTTAGATACAGTCCAGGCACACAAGAGAAACACAGGCCCAGATTACAGATAATAACATAGTGCATCTACAACTGTCAAGCATTTATGTAATAAGCTTAAATTTAATAAATCAAGGATAAACAAAACCCAATTAAAATGTTTTAGCAAAATGAAATCAGCAGAAAGGCAAGATGCGTGGTCTATTGAGACCTGACTAGTGTGCTGCACTATCTAGGAAAAGAAAAAAAACGGTGCTCCCCACTATCTGCCAGTTAAACTTGTGAAGAAAGCCCAAAAATACATAGAAAGCATAACTAAGAATGGAAGATCTATGTACGTCATCAGACAGAGAGTGGTATTTCTCCAGTAATTGAAAGTGGACTTTGACAAAAAGTACGGTCCATCGGGAGACGAACATATGAATGACTCATACAAGGAATGGAACTTGGGCACGGCAAGCAAGGACTTCAGAAAGAAGAGATTGCTTACACAGCCCCTACAGTAATGACTCGGAGAAAACATATGGGTGAGTGTAAAAGATGACAATCTAAGAGCAACAAAAAGCATGAACAGAATTATTATACAACACCACAAAATTTGTAATGGAAATAACAGGCTACAAAAACAGAAAGCCTAATTTTAAACTGGCATGGTTTTGAACTGTAAAGTAAGATAATTTCTGGATGGTAATACAGTTTCAGTAAGGTACAGCCTATGTTCAGAGATAAGTTGTTCATAAGAACAGGGACTCTGCAAGAGTTAATACTGTGTGGATGGCTGCTCCCTGGGCAAAACAGAAGCACCTAAGTTGTTCATAAGAACAGGGACTCTGCACGAGTTAATACTGTGTGGATGGCTGCTCCCCGGGCAAAACAGAAGCACTATACAGACAGCTTTCAAGAGTGGAATAATGAAGAAAAACCTTTAGTAAGTACAGCCTGCACAGTTCCTAGACCGTTAAAAGGTATTGCGTAGAGTCACATTAAAAATTATAGAGGAAGAAAAGCCAAGATCATCATAGGTGACTACAGATTTAAAGATTATTCTGATGTTAGTAAGTATAAACACCTATTTTTGTCATCTGGTTTGCCTTAATCAAGAGCTAAAAATTAATTTATAACACTGTACACAAATGTCATGTTTATATCAGTATCATATGCAAGCTTGCACGAAAAAGTATACATTAAAATGAAGAACAGCAATTCATGTAATGGTCAAAGACAACCAATAACAAAACCACCAAATTCCAGTTGTCAAACATAATTTACTATGTATATTTTATTCCCTTCTCTGTTAAAACAGTAATTATTAAAACTAAAGTGATACGGGTGAGTGTTTATGACTTCTTATTAAAACCCCTGACTTAAAGCAGTGTTCATTTAAGCTTAAGGTTAAAGAAAATCATGTAGCAATCTCTGTGCGATGGCCTAGTGACTTTATATCCTCTTGTCAAACCTCAGCAGTTTTATTTGTAGTGATACATGCCGGAGAAGGTTGGAGGTTAAAGTTGATAGGAGGGCCAACAGGAAAGCCAACCAACTTCTTTCGAAAGATTACAACCTTTAACATATTAGGATCTGTCGGCAGTTACTGCTAACTTTTTAAGTCTACATTTGTGTACTCTTCTGTGAACTGATAGCCAAAACTCCAGACCAAAAGGATTTAGAAAACTTACCACCCAGTACATTCCCTCAATTATTGCTTCATAATTTTCCTACTGTTTAAGCTTTTAATTTAGTTTTTGATATTATATTGATGTTCAGATCTTATCATTAGTTTTCAGTAGAGCATTAACAGGTAGATTTTTTTTTTCATTTTTTTCACCCTAATTTTCTCTTTCACTCTGAAAACTGAAGAAAGGATGTCTTAATCTAGGAAATCTGACATTAAATGTAAAAGCAGCACAATCTACTAGACTAAAGCTCTTCAGCTTTATCCACCCATGATGGCCAGAAGAATATTTCAGTCCTAAATGCAATGATATATTTTCAGTTATACGCATTTGACAGCATTTAGATAATAAACAACATTTCTCACAGTATACCTTTAATTTGCAGGTATACAGAAGCCAGTCTACAGTTACCAATTACTGTAATTCTACAGCTTTGCATTTTGAAATGAATAACTACTCTAGAAACTCTACACATTATTGCTGCTGTAGAAGAACAACACAGCAGAAAAATCTCTTAACTTTTATATTGTATACAAAGGTAAATGCACATCTATGTCAAATTTACTTTAAGTGTCAGACTTGACTTTTAAGTTTCTCCCACTTCTCTGCTCCCTCTTTGAAAGCCAGAGAAGAATATCTGGCAAAAGCAAAGATTCTGCATTCCACATCTCATACCATTTAGCTGTTGCTACAATTTTAATTATGCAAAACTCAATGGGCTCTAATAAAATCTGACTAGGTAATTAATACTCTAAAACATACAGTATGAGCTACTGAAAGGAATGTTCTACACAAATTCCCTCATGTCATAGAAAAGACTCATGCAGCACAGTGTATTTCTCCACAGTTATAAAAATATGCCATGATGTTAACAGCTTTTTTCATCCTATCTGCAGTTAACCAAAGAATCTTCACACATTCCATTATTTAAAAACTTCATTTTTCTACTAGTTTCAGTTCAGACACATTCACTGGTGTGTATCATAGCAAAATCAAGGAGAGTGTATTATAGGAGAGATGTAAGAAATATTTTTATCAACAGCAAGGCACAACTTTATTATTTTACTGAAGTGCACTATGATAACATTACAGTATTATGTTTCAATTTCATATTTTAGTTACATTTATGTAATTCAGATGTACATACATACACTCATATACATATATATTCTGAGATAAGATCTCCATTATGATGCAGATGTTCCCCTGAGATCTGCACATGAAAGGGATTTTCCCACCATGTCAATTCCACAGAATCAGCCTAATTTTGTGGCCTGTTTAAGCCAGGGAGAGGGCAGAGGCTGAGCAGGCTAAGGATCTTAGTGCTATTACATACTATTGATCTTGTGGCAATTAAATAAATACAATATACAAGCAAGCGTATTAATTTTCAGAGCTCCACAAGATGATTTTACAGAGAAGGGCCAGAAAAGCATAGGACACAAAAGATAGTAGGCTGTGCTTTTACAACTGGGAAAGTATTTTCCGTAAGAGCGAGAAAACAGACTGTTCTCTCTGAACTTGTTCTCCTGGACATTTTGCAGAGAAGCATGATTTGAGGGGTAGTTTGACATGATTTGTGTTTTTCCTAGAATCCTATCCTTTATCTCCTTAACACAAGCCAAAAAACATCTGGAATTTTATGTTGTTTTCATAACGTTTTATGCCAAAGCACAGACAGTACTCCTGGATTCTTTTTCTCTTCCTTGACACACTATAAATGGTGATAAGAAAATGAAAGTTATGAGAAGATCTGTGCTTAGGTTTACACTTTTGCTACAAGAGTAGAGCTTTTTCATAACAGACCATATTCATACATCTGTATCTGTAGTGTCTTTTACCCTGAGTTTTAAGAAAACACCTTATCAATTTTAGGTTTGACTTTGCAATATTTTGATGCCATATCAGGCTTTTACAGGTAGTGAATTTTACATATAGAAGCAATAAGTAATTTCCTTGGGAGTACAAAAGAGATCAATGACGGAATGGAGATTCAAAGCTAAATTTATAGCCATTATAGCTTACCCTGTCCATTGTTCAGACGCAAATGCATGAGAACCATTGTTACTAAGAATCATAACACATACAGTGCAAATGAAGACCATTATTCTATATTGGTAATCTTACTATTGGCATAATGAAATGCTCACCTTGTATTGAGGCTAGATGTGCTAACTACTAGGGAAACACATAAGGAGCTTTCAGTCCTCTAATAATGCCCATTTCTCTCTTGAATGTTGCGTTTTGAAGTAATGACACAAAATGTCTACTGTTTTTTAAAAGAGAAGTATTAGTAAGGGGAGGTCTGTAGATCTAGGAAATGTGATTTTTAACAAAAGAGAAAACACTTAAAAAATAACTTAATGAAAAAGTAAAAATTACTGTGCCAAAATTTAACCTACCATATGGAAGTAATTTTTACTCCGTGAGAGCTTAGCGTGCTTACCAAGGTTTACAAAAGTCGCTACTGAACACCAGTTATCTCTGGTATGATACATGGCAACAAAGTCATAAAAACCTAACTACACAAATCTTCAGTGACCACAAAACAAATCACCAGCAGAAAGGGAAAGCAAGCAGACTGAACATTTCACTTAAGCTTCTTCTATTGGACAAGTCCAACCAAAGTGATAAAAACTAATAATTCTCTGCAGGAACCCATCAGTTGCAGATTGCAGAATATCAGAGTGTATTCTACAAAAACATTATCACACCTAATAGCCCTACCACACCAGGAGAGGTGAGTGGGAAGAAAGGGACAAAAGCTGGAAAAAGAGTTTGATGACAGCATGATGCGAGGCACTTCCTTCTCAAAAACATGCACACCATACACAGAAAGGTTGCCAAAGCTGATTGTGCATGTGCTTTGCGATGCTCTTGTAGTTTGTGTAGTTCTGAGTCCTCAAGCCTCAGGAAGCCCAGCAATGAAGAAAATAGTGAGGCAGTTTTATGCAGAACAGTGCCACACATTTGTACATTTTCAGCAGTATTTCAGTTATCTTTCTCACAGAGTCACTGTCCACTGTATGATACAGAGACTGTGCTATTCATTTGTGCTCCAGTTCAAGGTATGTGTGCAAGCAGAAAACAAACCCTTATTTTTTTTTTAAAGAAAAATCACCAACTCCAAGAACTGGCATGATTGCCCATCGAAGCTGTGGATGTCCCATTCCTGGAGGTGTCTAGTGGAAGGTATCCCTGCCCATGGCAGAGGGGTTGGAACTAGATGATCTTTAAGGTCCCCTCCTTCCCTAACCATTCTATGATTCTATGATTTTCCATTTCTGTGATCGGTCAGTGACATAGTGAACACTGATATGAATTAGCAATCCAAACTTATTTTACCAGAGGATACTGCAAGATCCTAAATACTGATGTCATACCGTCATTATGGGCATGTTTTATAATGTACCTGGGCCACCAATTACAACTACAAAACTGTCAGAGTTTTAGTATTTGCTGAAAATGCACTTCAGTGAAGTTGATTTGTCTGTAAAAAACCTTGTTTCACAAAGACAACTTGCATGCAGATTCATTTGGTACTCTGCTATGACAAACCAACTGGTCAATGCAATTGATGTATGTGCACCAGGGTGAGAGACAACAGCTTACAAAAACTCTCTCAGGAAAGCACAAGGCTAAGCAAGGGAGCAAAACTACTCTAAAAAGACAGCACTCAATGCTGTTTCTAAACCACTGCTTATCACATGCAAGCTAAGTTGCTCCTAGTTTGCCAAAAGAGGTATAACTCAACAGGGCAGAATCAGTGCTTAACTAAGCTTTTCAACACAGCACACAACCAAAACCATTAACAGCAAATGCAATTTTTGATTACATGAGAAGAAAAAAGGCAAAAATTGGAAATATACTTTGAAATGTATTTTCACAGTATATAACATAGACACCTTTGATTAGTAGGAACCTACAGACTCTACCAAATAGGCAAATGAACTTTTGCTAATATGTCTGTTATATTGTTTCATTGGTAATTGTGATAACACACTTTCACATTAAGAAGCTAACTGTTCACTTTATTTTAAAAAAACCCAAACCCTTGTAAAAGCGTAACAAACTAAAAAATCCTGACAGGTAAAATCACTGCTAAGAAAACCTGAAATATGCTCTAATATGCTATCCATAGTCTCTGTGCATTAAAGGACATACATCTACAGACACAAAACAAAGCTATCACTGCTGTGTGGAGCAAGTAGTATTTTCACAGCTATTTTTACTCATCCTTGTAAACATACATTACTCTTAATACAGTAACATCCTGAAATTTTATAACATTTTGGATTTCTTTGAAATGAAAAGTCCATTTTATTGTTTTTTAATTTAATCTATTTCCCTGAAAGGTCCTTAAAGGCTCTACAAACTACCTTGCATTTTATTATTGCTGACAGTTATCTAAACCATGCTTGAATGCCCTCTTTATCCTTTAGTGAACAATTGAAAGATCATATGCTAAAAAGGCTTCTGCTTTCTCTTCTTCTAGCCCTATAATTAAGGCATTTTAAGACATTCCTTCATCGTCATTAAGAGAGCACAATGTTAAAAATTAATGAAATGAGACAATTTTGAGTTTAACAACCATAAATACATACAACATAAATTTGTCTCAATTGTAGATATGAAAAAAGCCTTCTTGAAATCACATGATGAGATTACCGAATTGTCAAGATTTGCTTTTGCTGTCTAAGGGTATTTAAATGATGTATGGTAGCCTGACAATACTACAGTGGTGTTACATAGCCTACAAGAGAGGTAAACATTTCTGTCAAACATTCAAATTCCATTGGTTTTAGTATGTTTTTGTTTACCTTACGTATACGCCTATAAAAAAGTGGTATTGCTGGATGATGCTGAAACAGAGGAGAAAAGGGAAGAGAAGAAGCAAGACAAAGACATACAAAGGGAAAAATGATCATAAGTCAGTTGTAAAAAACCTGACATATAATGTAAAATACCACTATAAGAATATCTACTTACTGCAGTAATTTAATAATGCTTATAATAAAAACCAAGATTTTCTTAATTTGGATTTTTTTCTAGGAAACAGAGCTCACTATATTAATGTATCACACATTTTTGCAACAGACATGTTAATAAGTGGGGTTTTTTACACTGTGAAAGCAATTCAATGTTTCTAAGTACATCATTGTAATTTGTATATACACCAATTAAATACAGAGTGCAACTGTACTATAGCCACATTAATACTGAGTATTTCCAAAAGGTGTTACTAATGAGCAAATTATACAGCTTATCTTTTAAAACTAAGTTAAGTTTTTTGAGGCGTAAGTTCTTTATGCTTTCTCAACTAAATGTTGAAAAGACACAGTGCAACATAAAGCGAGATTACTTTTTTTTTTTTTTTCCTTTAGACACACACACACACGCAAAAAGAAGTTGCTCTCCAGAAGATTTTTTAGGGTTGTCAGACTGTTATATTATAAACAACCTTATTAGTCCTTTATAATTACAATAGGTACCTCTGGACAAGATCGAGCAGACATGACAAATGCTTCTGACTTCTTTTTAAATCGAACCTGGAAGGTCATCGCTGAACAAACAGAATGCTATACAACTGGGGCAATAAATTGTGAAAGATAACAAAAAAGGTAAGCTTTTTTAATATTAAAAATTAAAATTATTCTGTTCAAGCCTTTCTGTATAAAATCAAGAGATAACAGGATGAAGTAGTTTAAAAAAAGATAAGTAGCTAAAGAAAAAAATCCTTACAAACTTCATTATCACACTTTTTCAGCAGCTGAACCTGTATTTCAGTATTTATGCAATGTCTTTAAAGTAGTTGCTTTACTTTACAAATGTGTTCTTAAAGATAATTCCCTAATGAGGATTTACCCATGTTTGCATTTACTTTTTTTTTTTTTTTTTTAGTATTATGATGAAACTGTGGACAGTTAAAAAAAAAAGTCAGTCTCAAATCTATGTGACTTGCTTGCTGTTATCCTCAAATCAAACTGGTAAAAGGATAACATACTACTGTGCATTTTTCCTAACATTTTCATTTTGTTTTAGGGTCATTTAAACAGTACTGGTAGTTTTGGATTAAATTTAATTTGTATGGAGATAAACAGTAACTTAAGTGACTGGAACTGGAAACCAATTGATGGCTCTCACTTTTAAATCTCATATTTCAGTTTGGAGAGGAAATGTAAGGATTGAATTTAAAAGCTGCAAACTCTTAATGAGAATTAGTGGTATAAAACAAAAGAAAATGAAACCTTCAGTTATCTTCCTTATAGTTAGGCTAAATTAAATTGTAAATCAACAAAAACTTTGGATAGCACTCAAATCAACATCTTTACCTAATAAAAGTTCTAACTGAGCACTAAGCATCCGATTTGAAACAAATATGAAATAAATATGAAATATGAACGACTTTATCAAGAACCATATGAGAAGCAAACCAGCAAAATCACTAAAATTCAAGCAAAGAAAATTTGAACTGAAATGTATGATGGGCAATTAAGTACCTATTTTGACAATTCCAAGTGGTCAAGTTTTTAAAGTATGACACAGAAACCTTAACCTATCTATATATGAGTGATAAATGAGGCATTTTGTGTCATTACATTCCCATAAATCACTTTCTTTAACTGCTGATGGCTTTTATCAGGTCTAACCTTTTCAAGCTTCTATCAGAGTGCTAACATTTTCAACTTTGACACATACGCAGTTTACAAATTCTGCAGCTGATTAACTCTGGACAGAAGCTCACTGCCATCATTGTCTTCTTCAAGTTGGGTTACAGCTTCAGTGTCTCAAAAACTCACATGCATCCTTCATATGCCAGAAAATCTCAGTAAATGTATTGGGCTGTGTTGCAAATTATGTAGAATATCTCTCCTTTTGAAACAAATAAATGAGAATATACTTTCAAAAATACTCTTCTACAGAGTGCCTGAAATACGTATACTTTTCATTATTTTAGAATAAATAGTACATTTCAAATAAAGAGATATAAATAATCTAATCAATTTTACATGACTTTATAATTTAAATCAACTTGATTATAGGAAAAATGTTGTAGTCAAAGTCTCTGAGATAAAGAACAATGAAGTTGAAAAAACCCTAAATATTGCAGAGTATTATATAATAGATATTATAAAATACTGCAATTATAAGCTGACCATGATCATGGACCCTTAAATCCTTTTGTGAGATCCCTCCCTAAATTCCCCTCTGAACTATTTTGTAAATTTCAAAGATTATAAATTGCAATATCTTGAAATTGTAAATTTCAAAGACACAGTTTCAGCATTACAGCACTTAGAACACAAAATTAAATTAACTGTGATGAGCTTAGAACACAATAAATGCAACAGCAGAAACTAAATACAGGAAATAATGTTTTATTATGCATAAGTGAACCCAAAGATTTCAAGGAACACTTGCTTTCTGTAGGAACTAAGATTAAATCACATATTTGCATGATAGACTAAATTTTTGCTACAAGTTGACAAAATAGTTGATAAAACCCCATCTAGCTGTCTGTCTTCAAAAACATTTTAACTTACTGTACTATACCAACAATGAGAAGCCAGCAATACAGTAGTTCTTTCTGCCTTAGTAGTATCAAGACATGGTAAAAATGGTAGGAAAGCTTTAGTCTAAACACCTGTATTTTCACTATTTTATAATTTAAAATATGCAGAACATAATTTTATTCAAATGTATTTCATCTATTGAAACAATCAGTGAAACATTGCATTTACAAGATGGAATTGATCTAGACACTGAAACATAGTTCAAGTTTAAAGAGATACTGTCTTTAATAATATTAGTCAGAATGAAGAAATTTTCATGTAGGTTGTGTGACCACCAGAAGCCTGGTACTTCAGATGGTATTAGTTTTGATAAGAGGTAACTAGACATCAGACCAAAATAATGAAACCTGAAGAGACAGGCTTGGGCCGTGCAAATAGGAATGTCTGCAGAGGCTCTCGTGCAGTTGACTGTTTCTTGTTGATGAACAACAAATCTTAGAAAAACAGTGGATGAAGGATGAATTTTTTCAGCATCACAGCTAAACCAGACTTGCAATGTCAATATTTAAGGACCATCCATGAAAAATCAAAAAGTACCTTATTTCACTAATAATGTCACAGAAAAGCTGTGCAGTTACACTTTGACAATTCAGATGTAAAATTTGGAATGCCTGTAAGTATTCATGACAAATGCATATTTATAATTTAAAACAAAAGGACATGATTTCTTGATGTTCATATCAAACACTAGCGATGGATGAGAGCACACTAATCAAACGACAAACCAGAAAGAACACAGATGCTTGCTATTTCGATTAGGAAAGGGAAATGAGTATCTCCTTCCTAAATTAAGATATAAACATTCTAAAATTATACACACAAATATATACAGAAGTTTGTATAGCACACTGTGTGTGCATAGGAGCTTGGTATGTTCCCAAGTAAACATGCTACAAATACTAACTAGAATAACTGCCAATTTACTTAAGGAAGATTTTATATTCTATAGAAAAGTATATAATTGAGCATAAACTGGTGACACTGAGGGGGAAAAAAGATATTTGAATTAAAAATATTCTTAATGCAAAAATATTTTATTATTGTTAAAATAATTTTTACCTCAGCTTTTTACCACAAATACATTAAAGAATTATATAATGTCTGTTTGAAGTGTAGTGTTAAAAAAAAATATACCAACACAATAATTTTGCTCTGCTACTCAGAAGTCCTAGTAAGACATATAATGATGTGCTTAATGCAACTTATCCAAATACCCTGAGTGCCTGCTTTAATGCAAGATTAGGGTCCTGGGAAAGCAGATTCTTGTGCTCTGGAAACATACTGTACAATCTCCCAGAATAAACAAGATGTGGGCAATTTCAATATATACTTTTCAGTCTCATCTTTAATCAAGAGAAACTGCTCTCACAGAAGCTGAACGGTAACTTGGGACTCCACAGTGACACTGTATTACTTTTTTCCTAAGCCATGATTTCCTAGACACAAGGAATTTGCACAATTGCATGTAAATGTGACTGCTGCCCATTAACTGGCCAGGGACTACTGAATCTACCCATTTTATACCTCAAATTTCTCTTAGATTGTGCACTAACCTACCAGTCTAGTGTTTTTACATGCTTTATTTACCATGAGTCACATCTGTAATCAGCTATTGGCATTATTTACTTTTTCCTATATTAGTACATACTATATAACTATATATAGTAGTTAATTTAATATACTAAAGGCTGCTTAAGACACAACTAAATTCCTCCACCTCTTGGGCCTTTTTTGAAAAATTTACTGGATGCCCAAAATGTATAATATTCAATAGCATGTGAGAATAATTTTTATGCAACTCTGATAGTTAGAAAGATAGATAACTCAATTATTAGATCATCTATCAAAATATTCAGATGTATAAGAGGCTACTAAAAAGATTGATGACTGAGAAAGTCCACTGATTCTCTACCCATCATATTCACACATTTGGCTAGACAACATTTTTCGCTGCCTTCACAAGCAAGCTTCATTACCCATCACTCCACTGAAAAGAGTTTATTATGAGGCTGCCATCTTGGCAAGACTATTATTTAGATGAT